>NC_142464.1:47045424-47348455 GCF_049115385.1 Moschus berezovskii | reverse complement strand
GGCTTGAAGGACTTTAGTTGCCTGAATCTGCATTCTTAGCATGAGCACACAGAGTCCTAACCACTGGACCATGAAGGAATTCCCTCTCATTTGCTGTTTAAATCAAGCTTTCAAACCAACGTAAGACATTGCTGATAAAGCTTTCCATCTGGCTCTAAAACACACTTCTCTTTTGAGAGAGTGTCACTCCCAACTTATTGACTATTACTCTTATTCTTGACATCTATGTGTTGAAATGCCCAATGCACACAGTGGGTGTATAATAATATTCTTTAGAAATGCACAAATGGAGAATATTAACACTAGTCGTCTAGTCAAGGCTATGGTTTTTCCCGTAGTCATGTATGGGTGTGAGAGTTGGACTGTGAAGAAAGCTGATCGCCGAAGAATTGATGCTTTTGAACTGTGGTGCTGGAGAAGACTCTTGAGAGTCCCTTGGACTGCAAGGAGATCCAACCAGTCCATTCTAAAGGAGATCAATCCAGGGTGTTCATTGGAAGGACTGATGCTGAAGCTGAAACTGCAATACTTTGGCCACCTCATGTGACGAGTTGACTCACTGGAAAAGACTCTGATGCTGGGAAAGGTTGGGGGCGGGAGGAGATGGGGACGACAGAGAACGAGATGGCTGGATGGCATTACCGACTCTGTGGACATGAGTTTGAGTGAAGTCCGGGAGCTGGTGATGGACAGGGAGGCCTGGCGTGCTGTGATTCATGGGGTCGCAGAGAGTCGGACACAACTGAGCAACTGAACTGAACTGATGAAAACAATAAACTAATTGAAACTATCCCACCAAGAGTGGAGTCCTTGACCAAAACTTCATACTAATTTTGGAAATCAAAGGAGAAATATTATTCTTAGAGGGGTTCCTACAAGTAGCACAGTAAGGAAGCTTAGTTTAGGGGTACAGAGAGTGGGAGAAACAGAGCAAGAGTAGTCACAGTGGAAGAGAAGAGATTATGGTGAGCATCATAAGGTCTTAATCTGTTCCAATCAGTCACTGAGCAAATCTTGACTCTGAGAGTCCCCGTAGATGACTAGGATCTAGTGATGTAAATACAAAAATTAAGATAGATAAGGAAGAGAACCATCATTGGGACCAACACTTTGCTTTCAGCCACCTGTCTCCTGAGTGGGGAGAAATGGGTGTATAAAAAGATTGTGCATGACTAAAGATGTGTGTGAATTATTACTAGAGCTTCCATGGTGGCTCAGCAGTAAGGAATCTGCCTGCAATACAGGAGTTGCAGGATACATGGGCATATGCCACATGATGTTTCAAAGATAATCCATCCTCGGCTGTTTTGCTTCTTATGTCTTTGCTGTATAATTTTGCTTGTTTATTTCACAAGCACTTGTGGTAAAAAAAAAAGATTCAAGAAAAACACAGATGACTGAATTGATTATTCAGACTATACTACCTCAGAGATACTTCTGGTCATTTTGTTGGTTCTTGACTAACTCTTTAAGGTCACTGTTTAGAGTCTCCATTGTTATCAAGGGAAATGTAGCTTTTCTTTGAAAAATCTATAGGAACTATTTCTTTGATTACTTTTCTCTGATTATTATGAGAAATTCCTTAGCATCTTAATGACGCTAAGTATAAAAATTGTGTTATGCTAAACATGGAAATACAATGAGTATATTCTGATGATGTTGGCACACATTGATTGGTGGATACCAATCAATAGAAAATTTAATGAACATTTATGGTTGAAATCCTTTTTTCTTAATAGTTATCTTGAGAAACCACCTTCCAACTGAGGACTATTTGTGAGCTATAGCAATGTTTTCTATTCATTTGTTGTTCAGAAAAATTTATTTGGGTAATTCTCTACAAAGGGACATCTGCTTTCTCTGTATTCTGTTGGAGCTAAATTCTCATGACCTTCAGGGCCAGTAAGTTTCTGATAAATGATGGCTGAGATGGGAATGGACTTTAATTGGGTGTCTAGAAGAGGACTGCTGGATTACATTAGTGAATATATCAGTATTTTATGGAAATGTAAAAATATCCAAATGATTCAGCTCATAAGACTAACAAAAACAAATCTTTTCTCTAAAAATCACCCTGGTCTTTTGTGTTAATAGAGTCAGTTGACTCCTATGCTTTCTGCAACCAAACATTATAAAACATTTTACAAAAGATCCTTCTGTGCAAGATAATGTTAACTTAAAATTAAACTCTGACATAGCCAAGGAGAAAAAATACATCTTTCAGTGAAGAACGTCTGCTCCATTTAATATTAATGCTTTCCCTTACCCAGTCAAATATTTATTGTGCCCTGCTATACACCTGATGCATCTTAAGTGAGATACATAGAAGTGAATGAGATACAGAATCTTGTCTCAAAATACTCAGAGCTTATTTCAGGAGGCAGAAAGAGAATAATTACAATACTGTGTGATAAGTGCATTGCAAGAAATGATGAGTGATCAACTCTGTGAATGGAAGTAAAGATAGATTTTAAGGACTCTTCTCAGTCAAAGTGACACTTGGGCTTAAAGGATGATTAACAGCTTAGCTTAAACACTCAGTTGTGTCTGAGTCTTCTCAACCCTTAGAACTGTAGCTCACCAGGTTCCTCTGTCCATGGGTTAGGGGGTCAAAAAGATGACAGAAGACACAGAATTGTCTTGATTAGAGAAGCTGTTTGTTGAGTTGCCAAGTCGTGGCCGATTCTTTTTGCAACTCCATGGACCATAGCTCAGTTGTGTTCACTAAGACTATGTTAAAAAACAGTCTGTGGGCTGTAAATGGCAAATCAGCTATAGTTTGCTAAACCACTGAAGTAGTGAATCCTTTCCCAGAAAATATTTGCACATTGTTTTGGTAGCCTTAATCCTTCAGTATCAAGCTGAAGGACATACGGGGAATTTCAGCAAAACTTCTAAGGTTTGAACACATAGTTCCTTTCTTGTCCTTGGACCAGAATTCCCTTCCCCATACTCGGTACTTGAGATACTCCTGCCCTCAGTAATCAGCTGAGAATATTTTAAATCAGAATAATCATTCTTAATCCCAATTAAATTTATGTTTCCTGTGTTTGCTTTTCTCATAACATTTTATTGTACACTTTTCTTCAAAATCATAATGTATAGGATTTTGTTGATGTATTTATGTCTATACAGTTCAGTTCAGTTGCTCAGTCATGTCTGACTCTTTGAGACCCCATGAACTGCAGCACACCAGGCCTCCCTGTCCATCACAAATTCCTGGAGTTTACCCAAACTCATGTCCATTAAGTCAGTGATGCCATCCAACCATCTCATCCTCTGTCGTTCCCTTCTCCTCCTGCCCTCAATCTTTCCCAGCATCAGAGTCTTTTCAAATGAGTCAGCTCTTCTCATCAGGTGGCCAAAGTATTGGAGTTCCAGCTTCAACATCAGTTCTTCCAATGAATATTCAGGACTGATTTCCTTTAGGATGGACTGGTTGGATCTCCTTGCATTCCAAGGGACTCTCAAGAGTCTTCTCCAACACCACAGTTCAAAAGCATCAATTCTTCAGCACTCAGCTTTCTTTACAGTCCATATATGACTACTGGAAAAACCATAGCCTTGACTAGACAGAACTTTGTAGACAAAGTAATGTCTCTGCTTTTTAACATGCTGTCTAGGTTCGTCATAACTTTCCTTCCAAGAAGTAAGTGTCTTTTAATTTCATGGCTGCAAGCAGCATCTGCAGTAATTTTGGAGCCCCCAAAAATAAAGTCAGCCACTATTTCCACTGTTTCCCCTGTTTCTCCATCTATTTGCCATGAAATGATGGGACTGGATGCCATGATTTTAGTTTTCTGAATATTGAGTTTAAGCCAATTTTTTCAACTTCCTCTTTCACTTTCATCAAGAGACCCTTTAGTTCTTCTTCACTTTCTGCCATAAGGGTGGTGTCATCTGCATATCTGAGGTGATTGATATTTCTCCTGGCAATCTTGATTCCAGCTTGTGCTTCTTCCAGCCCAGCGTTCCTCATGATGTACTCTGCATATAAGTTAAATAAGCAGGGTGAAAATATACAGTCTTGACATACTCCTTTTCCTATTTGGAACCAGTCTGTTGTTCCATGGCCTGTTCCAAATATTGCTCCCTAACTTTGCATACAGGTTTCTCAAGAGGCAGGTCAGGTGGTCTGGTTTGCCCATCTCTTTCAGAATGTTCCACAGTTTATTGTGATCCACGCAGTCAAAGGCTTTGGCGTAGTCAATAAAGCAGAAATAGATGTTTTTCTGGAACTCTCTTGATTTGTCTGTGATCCAGCAGATGTTAGCAATTTGATCTCTGGTTCCTCTGCCTTTTCTAAAACCAGCTTGAACATCTGGAATTTCATGGTTCATGTATTGCTGAAGCCTGGCTTGGAGAATTTTGAGCATGACTTTACTAGCGTGTGAAAGGAGTGCAATTGTGTGGTAGTTTGAGCATTCTTTGGCATTGCCATTCTTTGGGATTGGAATGAAAACTGACCTTTATGTTTATTGGTGTACAGTTTATCTTGTGTTCTTCTGTAAATTCAATAAGGTAACAGATTTCTTCCCATTTTGTTCCAGGTTACCAACCCAATGGATAATACAGAAGCTTACAGTGGGATTTGACATATTTTGAGTATGACAGGATGAATCTGAGCTGCTGATCCAAAGGAAAGAAAAAACTATGACTTTTTTAGGTCTAACTTTTTAGTGTTTAAAGTCCAGTCAGTGCATCAGTAGATCTGATAAGGTGAATAGAAAATGTGGAGAGAAAGTAAACTGAAGACAGAACACTGGGAAAACCTAGTGCATTGGGGAAAAGACTGAGAATGAAATGTCCAGGAAGCATGACCAAGAACAACAGAAGAAAGTAGCATATGCACCTAAGAAGGAAAACATTATTAGGGAAATACAGAGTAAGTGATAGAGTCACATACCTTGGAAAATTCAAGTCAATATGAGCAATCATTGATCTCTGTCTCAAGTGCCAATTTTTTTTTCTAAGAGATAAACGTTTCTTTGAAGTTAATTGATGCTACCCCTGCAGATACATGTGGAATGACTAAATTCTGCTTGTAAGTTCCTAGACATAGATGCTGTCATTTCCCATGGTCATCCTCCTTTTGAATAATTATAATCACTTAATATTGACCCTGATATTATGGAGATGTACCTCTCAGATATTTCCCTTAATTCATTTGCAATATCTTCTCTTTCAAAGTCCTGGTTCTCTTTCAAAAATGTCAATTTCCCCTAACATTATAGGTTTGAAAGTTTATTAATTCATTAAAAAAATTGTAGTTAGTGCTGATTATATTCATATCCTATGCTTATTCAATAATGATATAAAAAAATAACAAAAAAATGTGGCCCTTGCCCTTAAGAAGTTCACATTCTAGTGAATCAGAGATAGAAACAAAATAATTGTACAATGAGCTCTCCACATTCAATTACAATAAATGATATGAAAGGTATAGGTTTAGGACATATCTAACAGAAAGAATGAGATTTGGGGAAATGACAAATGGGAGTATGCAAGATAACATGGGAGAGAAAAGATATGAAAAATATGCTTACTGAAGGAAAGTGTAAGTCAGAAAAAGACAAGACATATTAATGGAACCACACACAAACACTCAGAAAGTGAAGGGCAAAATGGTATGAAATTAAACTGGTAGTTTAGTAAGGGAGAGATCACACATGATATATCATGGCCATATAAGATCAATCTCTTGCCTGTATAGAGAACTGATTGAGGTCTAGGAATGGAAGCAGGGAGAGCTACCTGGATGCTACTGAAATGCATCAAATGAAAAACAATGTTGGCTGGTGTTTGTAGTGGAGATGGACTGATGCGGGTAGATACATACATTAGAAGGAAGAGTTAAAAAGCCTGCTAGTGTTTTAGGATTAATGACATAGTACCTAAATTCAGTGATTGCTCTGGCACAAAGTCCTCCATAAAAGTTAACAGAATTGTAATTATTATAATAAATGTAGGATCCAAAAACATATTGACCTGCTGAATATGAAACAGTTCCTAGAATCTGCTGCCAAGTGAATAATCATCTCCTGATACCAGGAGAAGCAACCTACTAGCAGGTTCCTGGACATCCTTCAATCCAATTTTGAATGAAATCCTTTGCAGGGTCACCCTTTGTTCCTGCTGAACTTGTACTTTGCCTCTGCATTGGTGTAACCTTTCACAGATGAATCAGGGCTGCTGTTCTATGCTGATCTGCAGATAAAATGTAGGATGCAGTTCCTGGGTTCAGCTACTCCTATTGTTAAAGCTCGGTGACTTTGTCTTTAGTACCATATTTATACTAGAAGCTCCTCGTTATTTTCTTTAACTGTAGCACTGAAATCACATCGACAAGGGCCAGCTTTCATTCAGGCAAAGTACCTTTAGAAACTCCATTGTGTGAGACGCATCATCAGTGAGTTAACTAATGAACCTGCTTCCAACGATGGTGTATTGACAGCATAGTTCTGAAAAATTATCAGCATCAACTTCAACAGAACTTGAATTAACCAACTGCAAAATTTACAGTTTTTGATAATGACTGATTTCCTTGGTGAAAAAAGACAATTTTGGCAGTTTGACAATTTCTTTATCGTGTAATTTTAAACAAAGCCAAGTTTGTGAGAAATCTTAGTAGGGACTCATCAATGAAGGTTCAAAGTGATCATCTGCCAAAGCTCTGATCTGTTTGCTGGAAATAATATGGTGAATGGACAGAGAACTAGACTGAAGGCC
Source organism: Moschus berezovskii (assembly GCF_049115385.1). NCBI lineage: Eukaryota > Metazoa > Chordata > Mammalia > Artiodactyla > Moschidae > Moschus > Moschus berezovskii. The sequence continues at coordinate 47,341,726 of NC_142464.1, read as the reverse complement.
AAGAGAAACTAAAAGCCTTCACTGGATGACTTCTGAACATACAACATTTAGCCTGATTTAAATCTATGTACATATAAATCCTAGCAAATAGGTTTATAGATCTCAAGCCCTAAAATACTACAAAGCAATTATTTCGATTATTTGGATTCTTCAAATTCCAAGGTGGTGTCAGAGAGTGAATTTACTACCTTTTACTGCTACATTTGCTTCCTAATGAGATCTCATTTTGTCATAGTCGATAGTTCAACCATTATGTGATCAGAACAAACAATTTTCTGAATGTTGAATGTACCAGGAGCTGTTCCATGAATGTGTTCAAGTAACTGGGGGATGAGCACCCCTTCCACAAATAGTTCTTTAATGAAACAAAAGGACAAAATCCTAAGGTGCGGCAATAGAAAGGAATAAAACTAAACTATCAAGAGTTAAATAAATATAGCATATGTTCCTTCTTCAAAACATTTTTTTGAGCTTCTTCAGTATTCAAAGAGCTACTCTAAAAAAAATCACAGGTGTAACAATAAATAAAACAGTAAAAAAAAATTCCCAGTCTTTGTATCTTTCTTTCTAGTGATATGAGACAGACAACAAATTTTATTCATATATATGTGTGTGTGTGTGTGTGTGTGTGTGTATAGTTGCTAGGGAAGTCCTCACTCAGATGGTTATATTTAAACAGAGATTAAAACAAGGATTGAGCTATATAGATATAAAAATACCTTAGGGGAAAGGATCATAGAAAAAGAAAATGACAAACTAAGACTTTGAGGCTTTGATAAATAGCTGGAAGTACAGTGAAGCTGGAGTGCAGTGACAATGGAAGTTGATAGAAGATAAGAACATCAGAGAAGTAACTAGAATCCTTACTGTATAAGTCTTTGAAGCCCATGGTAAGAATATTGCTTTTCAATGTGTATGAGATGGAAACTACGGCAGATTAAGCACTACCAATGGCTCAAGTGCTAAAGAATCTTCCTACAATGCAATAGACTCAGAAAAATGCGGGTTCAATCCTTAGATCAGGAATATCCCCTGGAGGAGGAAATGGCAACCCACTCCAGTAAGATTTTCTTGCCTGGAAAATCCCATGGCCAGAGGAGCCTGGTGGGCTACAGTCCATAGGGTCTCAAAGAATCGGACACGACTGAGCACACACGTGTCTCCAAGCTTGATCCCAGAAACCTTGAACTTCCTTCCATTGCAAGGTTGCATGTATGTCCTCTTCCTTTGAATCTGGGTGACTGTTTATTTATCTCTTTGGTTCAGTTCAGTTCAGTCACTCAGTTGTGTCTGACTCTTTGCGACCCCATGGACTGCAGCACGTCAGGCCTCCCTGTCCATCACCAACTCCCAGAGTTTACCAAACTCAGGTCCATTGAGTCGGTGATGCCATCCAACCATCACAACTAACCTCTTTGGTTAACAGAACACAAAAGAAATGGCATAGTGCCAGTTTGGGGGCCTAGGTTTTTATAGACTCACAGCTCCCACTTCCTGCTATTTGGAATATGTATTCTTGGAACCTGGGCATTGTGGGGTCCCAGGCATTCTCAGAAGTCTGATCTCTATGGAGAAACCATAGGTAAGCAACCTGATTGACAGCTAGCTGAACCCCGAGTCAATCATCAGAATCTCCTGGCCACCCTGTGGAAGAGCTACCTGGAATAGTCAGCCTAGTCAAGCTTTCAGGTGACTCCAGTCTCAGTTACTATCTGTTAGAATTCAGCACTCTCTGGGAAAGTGGCCACTCAGAGACTAGTCAACACACAGATCCATGAGAGGCGATTTAGAAAATGTTGCTTAAAACTATGATATTTTAGTGTAAATGTTATGCAATGATAGATAGCCAGAACAGTATTTATTGTAGGTTTCTGAGTGGAATCACAATCTGACTTAAATTTTAAGAGAAATACTCATTTTATCATATTAAAAATAGATTGTGCTAGATAAGAATGAAGTGAGTAGATGAATTAAAAAGTGTTGTAATAATCCTAATATAAGGGTAAGCAACTTGGACCAGGGAGTTAAATATGAATGTAGTAAGAAATAGTCAGATTTGATTATGTTTTTAAAGTAGGGGTGATACAAACTGTTAAGTGATTAACTGTGGGGTATAACAGAAATAAAGGCATAAAGAAAGAATCCAAAATTTTTGTCTAAAAAAGAAAAATTTGGCAGTTAGTAGGAGTGGTGGAAAATAAAATTTGGGGAATGTTAATCTTAGACATCTGTGTAGAAATAGGAATAGTTTGGTACAAAGATAATTGCAGTTTTAGAATGTTGAAATTTGCCATTTGATATTGGAATACATTCTTAAACGTGATTATGTTATACATCATTTTAATCTGCATGTCTCACTTTATTTAATTTTTTTTGCTAATGACTTATTAAAAATTGAAAGTGCTAGTTGTTCATTTGTGTTCAACTCTTTGTGACCCCATGGACTGTAGCCCACCAGGCTCCTCTTTCCATGAAATTCTCCAGGCAAGAATATCTTGAATATCTTCAAGATATCTGGAACACAAGAATACTGAAGCGAAATATCCATTTCTTTCTCCAAGGGATCTTCCCAACCCAGGGATCAAATCCATGTCTCCTGAATTGCAGGCAGATTCTTTACCATCTGAGCCACCAGGTAAGTGCTGTTTATTTTATATTTATTTTAGACTAGGGAAATTATTTTACACAAAAAGCAAATTTGAGCAATTTTCTTATTTGAGTTCAAAATGGGTTGTAAAGCAGGGAAAACAGCTCAGAACATGACAATGCATTTGGCCCAAGAACTGCTAACAAACAATGTACAGTGCAGTAGTGGTTTGGAAAGTTTTCCAAAGGAAATGAGAGCCTTGATGAGAAGCATAGTGGCTGGAGATCAAAAGTTGACAATAACCAATTGAAAGCCATTATCAAAGCTGATCCTCTTACAACTACACAAGAAGTTGCCAAAGAACTCAACGCTGACCATTCTACAATGTTCTGAATTTGAAGCAAATTAGAAACATGAAAAAGCTCAATAAATGGTTGCCTCATGAACTGATCAAAAATCAAAAAAATCTCATTTTGAGGTGTCATCTTCTCTTATTCTATGAACAACAACGAACAATTTCTTGATCGGACTGTGACATGCGATGAAAAGTGGATTTTATATGACAACTAGTGATGACCAGCTCAGGGGTTGGACTAGAAGAAGCTCCACAGCACTTCTGGAAGCCAACTTTGCACCACAAAAAGGTCATGGTCACTCCAGTGGTCTGCTGCCCATCTGATCCACTACAACTTTCTGAAGTCCAGCAAAACCATTACTCTGAGATTTATGGTTAGCAAACGAAAGAGATGCACTTAAAACTGTAATGCCTGCAGCCAGCATTGGTCAACAGAAAGGGCCCAGTTCTTCTCCATGATAATGTCTGACCTCATATCACACAACCAAAGCTTCAAAAGTTGAACAAATTGGGCTATAAGCATCTTGACAACTTTTTGCAGGAAAAATGCCTCCACAACCAGCAGGAGGTAGAAAATCCTTTCCAAGAGCTTGTTGAATCCCGAAGCATAGATTTTACACTACAGGAATAAACAAACCTATTTCTTGCTTGCAAAAATGTGTGGATTGTAATGGTTTCTATTTTGATTAATAAAGATGTGTTTGAGCCTAGCTATGATTTAAAATTCACGGTCCAAAATCACAAGTACTTTTGCACCAATCTTTATATATTATATATAATTTGTATATATATGGAATTAGGTGAGAACACCATGGCAGAGATAGACATATAACAATCATCAATGACTGCATGAAATCACCTACTAGGACTACAGATAAATAAGAGAAGCCAAATAATTTTGCTCTGGGATACTCCCACTTTCAGTGATTAGAAGGAAGAGAACAAACCGGAAAAGGAGATTAAGGGAGAGAAAAGCCAGTGAGATAGAATGATGTGAGGAGAGCGAGGACAAAGGAAGAAATTGAATAAAAGATGAAAGAGGAAGTAACTCTCAAATGATGCTGACAGGTCAAGTTAGATGAGGACTGAATTGATCATTGGACTTAACAATATGAAAGTCATGATGACCTTGACAAAGTAGCTTCTGTGGAATGATAGAGGCAGAAACCTGTTTGGACTGGTTTCAAAAGAAAATGGAGAACAGAAATTAGAGATGCAAACATAGGCAATTCCTTTAAGGAGTTTTGTTGCAATAGGAAAAAGAAAGAGGGACTGTGGCTGGAAAAGTAGGATTCAGAGAAGCAGAGAGACTTCTGTTTTGTTTTTTAAGGTTAGTGAGTAACAACATGTTAATATGCTGATAGGAGTGATGCAAGAAACAAAAAGTAAGTCATAGAACTGAGGGAAGAATGGCTGGAGCAGTGTCTTTTAAGGGAAAGTTGATCAAATGTATTAGGAGAGATAACAGAATATGTTGAATTGATATAATAATCCTGATGTGGGTAGATGAAATATGAGACTATTTATGTTTTCTAAGTGAAATAGGTCATCAGCAGAATGTGAGAACTGGGTCAAAAGTTGCTGGGAGAGAGAAGAAAAAGTATGACATAATTTTTCAGAAAAGAGGGAAACTAATTAGACTAAAACATGTTTTCTAATCACTGAGATCTACTAAGACCTCTGTTTTTTGTTTTTTGAACTCATTTCAACAAAACTCTAAAATTAACTTAATCAACATTTACTGTGAATGATAAGGATCATGGGCAGAAAGCTTCTCAGAACTGCTTTGATACAAAGGCAGGAAAGGTTGGTGTTTGACACTGGTTACAAAGGCATGATCTTACTCTGGGAATTCTTTAGTACTCATTAGAGAGGCATTTTCATGACTCAGATTTAGCATCCACTTAGCATTCATAGTGAGCTGAGACCTTTATGGAAAATATAAACAACATTCTCCCTGCTTTTATGGAGTTTTATAGGCTATCCTGTGTTTTTGTCAAGTGCCTAATAAAGACAAGAAGAACTTGTTCTAAACTGCTATTGTCACAATGTTCTTACTGGGATTTTGTTAGTAGGAAGTTTAAGAAGTACTTTGCTAATAAATTCAAATATACCTAATAAGTTTACTTCTTAAATTATCTAATTCAATAAAGGTTACTTCATCTTGAAATATATGCCTTCCTGGAGTCCACATAATGCTAATGACCCCTCATTTGTCATCTTTAATTTCTTATGAGACACATATTACATTTTCTTCTTAGAAATCTTTATCCTGATCAAAAGTCAATTAAAGAGCGATTAATCTTCTTTCCAGGTAAGAAAATTTCTCATTCTTCAATTTGAATTGTAGTTGTAGCTCTACTTTCAAATTCCTTAGTATATGACAGGGGAAAAAATGCACATAGCCTACATAAGCCTCATTATCAGCACTGCCATTTTATAATGATGTCTGCATTTACCTTAGTAATATGGACTGAAAAAAATTCATACATTCTCTTTCTCTATCTGTGTAATGTGAATCTCAGTGTTTTTTTTTTTTTCCAAAATATTTATATTCATTGAATAAAAAGTGGCTGAGGTTTCTTACTAAATTTATAAGTATCTTTATTCTCTGAATTCTGCTTTCTATTACTATATTATATTCTTAAACTGTTTTGCTTACAATCCTTCCTAAATTTCATTGTGACAGTCCTCAGATATTGGTATTCTTTTGAAGACCTATTTCTTTTGTATAGATAGAAAAATAACTAGAAAACAAGGTTAAAGCCTCTTTCCACCTACAAGCTTTGAAAAAACAATCTGAAAGTGTCATACAACATCTGGCTGGTGAGTTTCCTCTTTTTAGTTATATTAACATAGATCATGCAAATTGATGCTGTAGTATTAAATAACAGAACCTGAATTCTGTTGTGTAGCACCTTTTCACTGCTGCTCCCCCCAAATTGGGTCTCTTAAAAAGTGTTTTCATTCAGACCTTAAAAGAACCTTGGAAGAAGCCTTAGAGATGTTGAGTTCAATCCCCTAATTTTTCAAATGAGCTAGAAATTTTGAGACTTGCCCAAGCTTATAAAGGTAATTCAGAGACCAATAGGCTCTAATCCATCTCTGATTTTCGCTTCACTGTTCTTTCTGGTACACCACACCAGAATGAATAAATAACTACACCATCCATGTCTGTGCATTTTAGAACTGCAATTACACTCATGCAGTTTAAGATTGTACTGATAACTGGGCTCTTGGATAATTCTAGCTTACGTGACCATGGCTTAATTTTAGCAACATCTGAAATGGATATTTGTTAGATGTTCCCTGATAACCAGAAATATCTGATATGCCAGTTGGCTAGGATTGGTGGTGGCAAAGGTGGCTGTTAGGAAACTATTTAGAAGAGGGAATAAATTATCCTTAAGTAAGAAAAAGTAAAGAAGTATACCAGCTCTAAAAATTGTGTCAGAAATTAGACAAGAGCTCTTAGAACAGCAGAATAACCAGCAGTTAGATTGGCCTCTGAGCCAGTCCGCTTTTAGTGGTTTGAAACAGGATGTTGTCTCAGCCATCTCAGCTGAGTTTTGGGGATGTGACACACTACTAGCAGTGCCAGTGAAAGGAGGCAGCACAACAGTGTCACAATCATGTAAACACAAATCTGTTGACATTGGATGTTGGTAGCTTTACTAGGGGCAGTGGTACCCTAGTTGTGAGCTATCTTGTTGTCCATGTCAATTTATCCTCTCTCGAAGAGAACTGGAATAGAAGAGAAAGAAAGGGGTAAGTCATTCAGTAATCACGAGGCCTCTAGAGAAAAAGGACTATCCCATAAAATGTGCCCAGAAGAACATTGAAGAGGACTCAGATTTTATGACTTGAGGAGAATCTGGCTCAGACAGAGTTTTATACTATGAATCCCTAGTTTGGGACCCTTACTGGGGATAATCATTGATTAGTGACAGCTGGTAAACTCAGAATACCTCTGAAGGGAATCAGTCAATTGTCAGCAGGTTAGAAGTTCCTTACCTGTTCAGGGGAAAGAAGAACAGGTATAAAAGAGGGCCATTACTTTGCAAAGTTTCCTTTTAGAGACTGACATTGCAAAAAAGTTATCATGCTTCCTGGTAGATGTGTTGTGATTCTATAAAATTGGGATCAAAATTTCATTCAATGAATGTATCTAATAACCAGGCTGCTTCTTTCTTAAATAGCATACATTATAAGTATCTGATTCCAAAAGTAGCTTAGTTAATTGAAAAAAGTTGGAGAATCCTGAAATAAAGATCAAGAAAATCAAATGATTTTGGCCTGCAGAGATAAGTATGATAACATTTTCCTAGTTATACTTGAAGGTATATGTGCACTGTTTGATCAGTCTACATCTGTTGAATATTTACATTTTTGAGAAAAGTGGTTTAAACACTTAGTACATGTACTGCTACTGCTGCTGCTAAGTCACTTCAGTCGTGTCCAACTCTGTGTGACCCCATAGACGGAAGCCCACCAGGCTCCCCTGTCCCTGGGATTCCCCAGGCAAGAACACTTGGAGTGGGTTGCCATTTCCTTCTCCAATGTGTGAAAGTGAAAAGTGAAAGTGAAGTCACTCAGTCGTGTCTGACCCTTAGCGACCCCACGGACTGCAGCCTACCAGGGTCCTCCATCCATGGGATTTTCTAGGCAAGAGTACTGGAGTGGCTTGCCATTGCCTTCTCCTAGTACATGTACTATCTTCCTGCATATCAGAAAAATCTTCCTCCGTATAAAGAAATATAGTTTTTTAATCTTTTTTTAAAATTTATTTATTTTTAATTGGAGGATAGTTGCTTTATAATATTGTGTTGGTTTCTGCCATATCTTTATTTATGTGCTTCAAAGTAATTCTTGCCTATTAAAACTTTCAGATAAATAATGACTATGCCACAGATAATATGATAGTATAATAATAACAATGATAATAATGATCATAGCTGATGGTTATTCAACTCAGTTCAGTTCAGTCGCTCAGTTGTGTCCGACTCTTTGCGACCCCATGAATCACAGCACGCCAGGCCTCCCTGTCCATCACCAAATCCCGGAGTTCACTCAAACTCATGTCCATCAAGTCAAAGTGATATATCTATACCTCTACAATTATGACATTATGAGTTAAAGTATACTCTTATTTCCATTTCACAGAAGAACAATTTAATAAAAAACTTGTCCAAAGTTACACATATCCAATAGAATTCAAATCTTTATTCTAATTCAAGCTGTATATATAAACCTATGCTAATACAACAAGCAAATGCAACAGGACAAAGGACACTACAGAGAAATTTAAAAGACAAGGAACCATTTTCAAGACGATGGATCAGTTCAGGGAGACTTTATATGGTAGAGAAATGTCCTTTCAGAAGAAAAATTCCTTGAGACTTTGTATGGAGAGGTAATTAATTATTGTGAAAATCGATGGAACAGTTTCTTATTCTTTTTCAGACTTTATGGATGTTATCAGATCAATGATTAGTGACATGTCCTAAGTTGATAACCATTAATAAAAATGCTCCCAACAATCCTTAATTCAACTCCTAATTTACCAGTTAATTGCACATTAAGTCCTACTAAAAATGCTTAAAATAGCAACTGAACTGCAAACTAAGAATATTAATCAACAGTTTCCTGGCTTCTAGAATGAATTCCCACTAACTTGAGCCCAGACAGAGGATGGCTAGGAACTCTAGTCTTCAGCTTGGGTTCTAATTCTGAAATCAAACAAGACTTGAGAGTTGAGAAAAAGATGTCTATATCTCATTGGTGAACCCTGAAGTGAGAGACCCTGTTCATGGGCCAACCTGGAAATTTACCATTGCTCCCACTCAACTATCAGGAACTAATTTTTGAATAGTAGAAGGACTGTCAGATGCCATTCGCATGAACTATTCTCCTCACACCCAGAGGGTCAGTGACTCATTAGTACAATCCTACCTCCTCCAATGCTCACACTAGTTAAATTCTTGGTTTATACAGAAACATGGTTTAGAATTGTACTTGTCCTCAAGTTGACTATGGGAGGTGAGTATTATATAAGCATCCAAGTGAAAGTGAAGGAGATCTATGTACTGACCAAAGAGCAAATAATACACCTAGTGAGATCTCTGTTCAGAAAGAAAAATCAGGGTCGGTAGGGGGATAAAAAGTGAATAGGGAATATAAACATAAAACTCCCCGGTCTACAAAAATGGAAGCTTTGACCAAAAGATAGAAATGAGGGGTTGTGAGACAATATTAGCAATGATTTATCAATGACTTAGTTACTAGTACATGGATACGTGAGCAAATGAACTAAACTGTGATTATCATAGGAATAGACAATGCTCTTCTTGTCCTTATGGGTTTTTTTTTTTTTCCCCTAAAGTGTGTGAACTTGTTTGCATTATTTTCCTGTTGATTTATTAAGCTGACTTAAACTTGAATATTGGGCTTCCCAGATGGTGCTAGTGGTAAAGAATCTGCCTGCCAATGCAGGAGACATAGGTTCTATCCCTGAGATAGGAAGATCACCTAGGGGAGGAAATGGAAACCTATTCCAGTGTTTTTGCCTGGAAAATTTCATGGATAGAGGAACCGGGTTGGCTACAGTCCAAAGGGCCACAAAGTGTTGGACATGTCTGAGTTGACTGAGCATACTTCAATAATCAGTTCAGGCCATCTCATCCTCGGTCGTCCCCTTCTCCTCCCACCCCCAACCCTTCCCAGCATCAGAGTCTTTTCCAGTGAGTCAACTCGTCGCATGAGGTGGCCAAAGTATTGCAGTTTCAGCTTCAGCATCAGTCCTTCCAATGAACACCCAGCATCGATCTCCCTTAGAATGGATTGGTTGGATCTCCTTGCGGTACAAGGGACTCTCAAGAGTTTTCTCCAACACCACAGTTCAAAAGCATCAATTCTTCGGCGATCAGCTTTCTTCACAGTCCAACTCTCACATCCATACATGACCACGGGAAAAACCATAGCCTTGACTAGATGGACCTTTATTGGCAAAGTAATGTCTCTGCTTTTTAATATATTATCAAGGTTGGTGGTAACTTTCCTTCCAAGGAGTAAGCGTCTTTTAATTTCATGGCTGCAATCAGCATCTGCAGTGATTTTGGAGCCCCCCAAAATAAAGTCTGACACTGTTTCCACTGTTTTTCCATGTTACTATATTTAGTTATTAATCTTACAGATAATGTATTTTCTGGGAATTTCTTACCTCTTTACAGAACAAGTGCAGTTACACCTCTAAATAAGAAGTAGACAATCTCTGGTACCAGTGAAAAGGGCATAATTTGATAAAGACCTAACAGGTTATGTTGAGATGTAATTACTTCTTCACATGGTGGCAAGAGGCAGATGCTATCAGAAAATTTGGGGGAGACATGTGAGGACACTTGCTTAAATATTTATGTTAGTGTTGGAATTTTTACCTTGATTAGCACCATCAAAATGTGCCACAACTGAGTTAATCTATTAGGAGATGCCTTTTCATATCAGCTTGCTAAAACACCCTTTGTGGCAGATGGCAGAAGACTAAAAGGTCAAACATGGGATATTAAATGTGAAGCTTCTGAACATCTGGAAGATTTTTTTAAGTGAAAAAGAAGAAGAGAGAAAAGTAAGTAGATGTAGGTGTCATTTGTTCTCTTTATACTTCCTGGCAAGTCAGCAAAGGGGATTTTGATTTTGATAGACTGTATCACGAGAGAAGACAAGCCTCCCTTCCCTATTACACCTGCACAGACCATTTATTTGCTGCACCCTCGGGCAGTGAGCAGCCTGATGGTGAAGGAAGTCATCAGCATACCCACCCGCACCATCTGTGCTGGAGCTGGACTAATGAGCAAAGTAAGCAGGGGCCCGCCAGAGACTGGCGGAGTGAGGGGAGAGGGCAAAATGCCTAGATTTAACTTTGACAAATTCAGAGGTGTACCTTTATATAAAACTCTGAGTCAGCCATGGCTCTTCATTAGGCTTACAAGGTAGCTATTTCCGACTTTCAATGCTGGTACCCTATTCCAGATCAATTGATTATAAATATCTAGTGATGGGATCTATATAGTGTATTTTTTATTGGAATATAGTTGACTTGCAATGTCATGTTAGTTTCAGGTGTACAACAAAGTGACTCAGCTATAAATATAACCTGGTGGCTCAGATTGATCCCTGGGTCAGGAAAATCCACTGGAGAAGAAATGGCAACCCACTCCAGTATTCTTGCCTGGAGAATCCCATGGACAGAGGATCCTGTTGGGCTACAGTCCACGAGGTCCAAAGAGCTGGACATGACTGAGAGACTAACACCTTCACTTTCATTGTTGATTTACAATGTTGAGTTAGCTGTAGGTGTACAGCAAAGTGAATCAGTTATACATATACATAAATCCACTCTTTTTTAAGATTCTTTTCCTATATAGGCCATTTCAGGATGCTGAGTAGAGTTCCCTGTGGGACATAGTAGGTCCTTATTAGTTAACTTTTTTAAAAAATAACTTTTTATTTTATATTAGAGTATAGTCAATTCACAAGGTTGTGATAGTTTCAGGTGGACAGTAAGGTGACTCAGCCATGCGTCCACATGCATCTGTTCTCCCCCAAGCTCTCATTCCATACAGGCTGCCACATAACATTGAGCAGAGTTCCCTACATAGTAGGGATAACCAACAAAGACCTGTAGAGTAGGTCTTTATCAGTTATCTGTTTTAAATATAGCAGTGTATACATGTCAGTTCCAAACTCCCTAACTATCCCTTCCCTCAACCCTTCTCCCCTGGTAACCATAAGTTCCTTTTCTGTCAATGAGTCTGTTTCTGTTTTGCAAATAAGTTCATTTGCATCATTTCATTTTAGATTCCACATAAAATATCATGAGCTATTTCTCTGTGTGATTTGTTTTATTCAGTATATGACAATTGTATGTGTCAGTCCAATCTTCCAGTTTATCTCTCCCTGCTTACCTTCCAGTAACCATAATTTAATGTCCTTGTCTGTAACTCTATTTCTGTTTTGTAGATAAGTTCATTTGTACCCCCTTTTTTTAAGGTTCCATGTATAAGTTATCAGGGCTTCCCTGGTAGCTCAGCTGGTAAAGAATATGCCTGCAATGTTAAAGACCTGGGTTCAATCCCTGGACTGGGAAGATCCGCTGGAAAAGAGGATGGCTACACACTCCAGTATTCTGATCTGAAGAATTCCATGGGTGTAGTCCAGCGGGGTCGTAAAAAGTTGGACACGACTGATTGACTTCCACTTTCACTTCACTTTCATAAGTGATGTCATATAATATTTAGACAGTATACTTTTAAAAAACATTCCAGATTAGTTTTACTCAATTATAAGAACCATTGATTGAAAAGGTGGAGAAGGCAATGGCAACCCACTCCAGTACTCTTGCCTGGAAAATCCCATGGACGGAGGAGCCTGGCAGGCTGCAGTCCATGGGGTCGTTAAGAGCCAGACATGACTGAACGACTTCACTTTCATTTTTCACTTTCATGTATTGGAGAAGGAAATGGCAACCCATTCCAGTGTTCTTGCCTGGAGAATCCCAGGGATGGGGGAGCCTGGTGGGCTGCTGTCTATGGGGTCACACAGGGTCAGACATGACTGAAGAGACTTAGCAGCAGCAGCAGATTGAAAAGGAAGTATTCTGAGTTTATTCTGCTCTATATATCCAGGTTTGAACTCAGTACTTAGGACATTGCTCTACTCAAGTGTGTTCCAGGGGTCACCAGTATCAGACTTATCTAGGAGACATTAGAATTGAAAAACCTTAAATCCCACCCTAGATCTGCTGCAATTTAATAAGATTCTTGGGTGATTCACTATTAACATTCAAGTTTTAAAATCCCTCAACTAGGGTGTTGCTTTTTCGAGGGAGGAGTTCAAAAATTGTGAATCAGGGCATGGCTTTTCAAATTGTGGAAAATCTATGGGACCGTGTTGAGGGTAAAACGTATGAGTATTTCAATCATTCAAAAATTATATAGACTAAGGACTAGTCACTATGGATGCTAATATGATTCTTATTTCCCATATACAACCTGCTCTTCAGTAATGCCATCTCATTATCCTTCTGGGTAAACAGACTGGTCTCCTTGGTTGTAAAATTCTCCCATCAAGATTTTTATTTTTAACTTAATTAAGCATCCTTTCATTGGTGTGAAGTCTATCTTCACCAGTGGGCAAATGATCCATGAAAGAATGGATGACACCTATGTGTGCCTCTGCTTTACCTTCAGTAAGGAGCACAGGGCCCAGCACATGCCATGTGACCTGTACACTGGTAGTGAAATAATTAATATGCACTTGGATGAATGAAAGGATCCAGATATCTTAGGGAAGAAGGGGAACAGTGTCAAATATTCCTCAACAGTCAAATATTGTAAGGACTTGAAAGTATCTTTTGGATTTAGTGACCTAGGTAAAATAGTGTGTTATACATTTGATCTTATTATAACTTCATAAGGCTTGTTTGCATATTGACAGTATCAGGAAATACAATGGTAAAAGTACACTTTAACACAATGGTTTTAGTATTCATTTGATCTCAGAACCCCTTTGTCCAAAATACTAATTAATACTAATATCTCAGAAAAGTATTATTCTTATAAACAGTGGTTACGAGGCCTGAATTCCCATGGGAAGCCCTGGTCCCAGTGCATCTGATGTTTCCCATAATTCTGGTTCTCAAAGCTTTTGGCTGGAAACAACTCTCACATTCACATTTCACAGGACTTGAGGTCAACAGAAAAGGGAAATAATGTCCTGTATGCTTTCAAAGGACTAGAGTCAACCAAACTTTCTAAGCTGCTGTAATGATTATGATTCCACTCATATCACTACTCAATATCACAGGAATCCACGTCTAATCCCCAACCAGTAATGCAGAAGAAGCTGAAGCTGAACGGTTCTATGAAGACCTACAAGACCTTCTAGAACTAACACCCAAAAGAGATGTCCTTTTCATAATAGGGGACTGGAATGTAAAAGTAGGAAGTAAAAAATTACCTGGGGTAACAGGCAAATTTGCCCTTGGGGTACAAAATGAAGCAGGGCAAAGGCTAATAGAGTTTTGCTAAGAGAACGCACTAGTCATAGCAAACACCCTCTTCCAACAACACAAGAGAAGGCTCTACACATGGACATCACCAGATGTTCAATACCAAAATCAGATTGATTATATTCTTCACAGCCAAAGATGGAGAAGCTCTATACAACTCGAAAAAAACAAGACCGGAAGATGACAGTGGCACAGATCATGAACTCATTGCCATATTCAGGCTTAAATTGAAGAAAGTAGAGAAAACCACTAGGCCATTCAGGTAGACCTAAATCAAATCCCTTACAATTACACAGTGGAAGTGACAAATAGATTCAAGGCAGTAGATTTGTTAGACAGAATGCCTGAAGACCTATGGATGGAGGTTCATGACATTGTACAGGATGCAGGGATCAAGACCATCCCCCAGGAAAAGAAATGCAAAAAGGTAAAACTGTCGTCTGAGGAGGCCTTACAAATAGCTGTGAAAAAGATAGAAGTTAAAGGCAGAGGAGAAAAGGAAAGATAAACTCATTTGAATCAGTTCAGTTCAGTTCAGTCGCTCAGTCGTGTACAACTCTTTGTGACCCCATGAACTGCAGCACACCAGGCATCACTGTCCATCAACTCCAGGAGTCCACCCAAACCCATGTCCATTGAGTCGGTGATGCCATTCAATCATCTCATCCTCTGTCGTCCCATTCTCCTCCTGCCCTCAATCTTTCCTAACATCAAGGTCTTTTCAAATGAGTCAGCTCTTCGCATCAGGTGGCCAAAGTACTGGAGTTTCAGCTTCAACATCAGTCCTTCCAATGAACACCCAGGACTGATCTCCTTTAGGATGGACTGGTTGGATCTCCTTGCAGTCCAAGGGACTCAAGAGTCTTCTCCAACACCACAGTTCAAAAGCATCAATTCTTCAGCGATCAGCTTTCTTCATAGTCCAACTCTCACATCCATACATGACTACTGGAAAAATCATAGCCTTGAGTAGACGGACATTTGTTGGCAAAGTAATGTCTCTGCTTTTTAATATGCTGTCTAGGTTGGTCATAACTTTTCTTCCAATGAGCAAGTGTCTTTTAATTTCATGGCTACAATCACCATCTGCAGTGATTTTGGAGCCCAGAAAAATAAAGTCAGCCACTGTGTCCACTGTTTCCCCATCTATTTGCCACGAAGTGATGGGACCAGATGTCATGATTTAGTTTTCTGAATGTTGAGATTTAAGCCAACTTTTTCATGCTCCTCTTTCACTTTCATCAAGAGACTCTTTAGTTCTTCCTCACTTTCTGCCATAAAGGTGTTGTTACCTGCATATCTGAGGTTATTGATATTTCTCCTGGCAATCTTGATTCCAGCTTGTGCTTCGTCTAGCCCAGCGTTCTCATGATGTACTCTGCATATAGGTTAAATAAGCAGGTTGACAATATACAGCCTTGACGTACTCCTTTTCCTATAATCAGTCTGTTTCCCATTTGAATGCAGAGTTCCAAAGAAGAGCAAGGAGAGATATGAAAGCCTTTCTCAGTGATCAATGCAAAGAAATAGAGGAAAACAATAGAATGGAAAGACTAGAGATCTCTTTAAGAAAATTAGAGATACCAAGGGGACATGTCATGCAAAGATGGGCACAGTAAAGGAAATCTCAGCAGTGGCCACAGGACTGGAAAAGGTCAGTCTTCATTCCAATCCCAAAGAAAGGCAATGCCAAAGAATGCTCAAACTACCATAGAGTTGCACTTATCTCACATGCTAGTAAAGTAATGCTCAAAATTCTCCAAGCTAGGCTTCAACAGTATGTGAACCATGAACTTCCAGATGTTCAAGCTGGTTTTAGAAAAGGCAGAGGAACCAGAGATCAAGTTGCCAACATCTTTTTGATCATGGAAAAAGTGAGAGAATTCCAGAAAAATATCTACTTCTGCTTCATTGACTATGCCAAAGCCTTTGACTGTGTGGGCCACAACAAACTCTGGAAAATTCCTAAAGAGATGGAAAATTGCTAAAGAGATGGAAATACCAGACCACCTGACCTGCCTCCTAAGAAATCTGTATGCAGGTCAGGAAGCAACAGGTAGAACTGGAAATGGAAAAACAGGCTGTTCCCAAATAGGGAAAGGAGCACGTCACCTTGCTTATTTAACTTATACACAGAGTACATCATGACAAACGCTGGGCTGGATGAAGCACAAGCTGGAATCCAGATTGCTGGGAGAAACATTGGTAAATCAAGATTGCTCAGATATGCAGATGATACCACCCTTATGGCAGAAAGCGAAGAACTAAAGAGCCTCCTGGTGAAAGTGAAAGAGGAGAGTGAAAAAGTTGGCTTAAATCTCAACACTCAGAAAACTAAGATCATGGCATCTAGTCCCATCACTTCATGGCAAATAGATGGGGAAACAGTGGACACAGTGGCTGGCTTTATTTTTTGGGCTCCAAATCCTGAAGATGTTGACTGCAGCCATGAAATTAAAAGATGCTTACTCTTTGGAGAAAGGTTATGACCATCCTAGACAGCATATTAAAAAGCAGAGACATTACTTTGCCAACCAAGGTCCATCTAGTCAAGGCTATGGTTTTTCCGGTAGTCATGTTTGGATGTGAGAGTTGGACTATAAAGAATGCCGATTGCAGAAGAATGGATGCTTTTGAACTGTGGTGCTGGAGAAAACTCTTGAGAGTCCTTTGGGTGCAAGGAGATCCAACCAGTCCATCCTAAAGGAAATCAGTCGTGAATATTCATTTGAAGGACTGATGTTGAAGCTGAATTTCCAATATTTTGGCCACCTGATGTGAAGAACTGACTCACCTGAAAAGACCCTGTTGCTGGGAAAGATTGAAGGCGGCAGAGAAAGGAACGACAGAGGATGAGATGATTGGATGGCATCCCTGACTCAATGGACATGAGTTTGAGTAAACTCTAGGAGCTGGTGATGGACACAAAGTCCTGACGTGCTGCAGTTCATGGGGCCGCAGAGAGTCGGACATAACTGAGTGATTGAACTGAACCGAAAATGACTTCCAAACCTGTTGATCACCTCCAACATATATATTCATCCTTCAAGATGTCACTTCTTTACCTACCTTCATCTTTGATTTTGTACGTGTGCTACTGACATGAACTGTGCTCACCTCTGGAATGGCACTTCTTACACCATGCTAAAGTATTTCTTGCTCAACTTCACACTCTATAAAGCCAGGTCCTTTATTTTTCTCTGAGATGTTTCCTCTAGTTCAATGTTAATAAAGATACCTTTAAGAATTAATTGGATTTCCCAGGTGGTGCAGTGGTAAAGAATCTGCCTGCCAATCCAGGAGACACAAGAGACACGGGTTTGATCCCTGCGTCGGGAAGATCCCCTATGAAAGGAAATGGCAACCCACTCCTGTATTGTTGCCTGGAAAATTCCATGGACAGAGAAGCCTGGCGGGCTCCATGGGGTCACAAATAGACACGACTGAGCACAAGAATTAATTATTTCTTGAGTGAATGCATTGATTAGCCCTCTGTTTAGCTCTCAGTCTTTGGGATCACTGAGTTTCCAACACCAACAACAGATCTAGCACATAAGAAGACACTCAATAAGCACTAACTGAATCTTTTTTTTTTTTTTTTGCTGCTTTTATCTGCTTTTTAAAATATTCATTTCTTTTTAACTGCTGCTGCTGCTGCTAAGTCACGTCAGTCGTGTCCAACTCTGTGTGACCCCATAGACGGAAGCCCACCAGACTTCCCCGTCCCTGGGATTTTCCAGGCAAGAACACTGGAGTGGGTTGCCATTTCCTTCTCCAATGTGTGAAAGTGAAAAGTGAAGTCGCTCAATCGTGTTTAACTGATGATTGCTTTACAATGTTGGTTTGATTTCTGTCATACATTGACATGAATGTCTCCTCCGTGTTGAATCTCCTTCGCATCCCTCTAGGTTATAACAGAGCCCCAGTTTCAGTTCCCTGAGTCATTTTCAGCTAATTTTCATTGTAAGCACCAACTGAATCTTTATATAAATGAGTGGAATTACTTCATCAAGCTGAGCTTCAATTCCCTAGTCTCAGAAGAAGGACTTTCTGATAATAAAGAAGTACCACTGATAAATATAACAAGCCTAGGATGTGAGACACAGTAAGACAAAATAAGCATGATTTCTCTTTCTCTTTTGTAAAATAAAGGTGAATTCCCCTGACATAAGCACAAGGTAATCAATTATTTTAAGATAAGATAAAACCTCTATTCCTGGGGGCAGTCCTAAGATGGTGGAGGAATAGGATGGGGAGACCATTTTCTCCCCCACAAATTCATCAAAAGATCATTTGAATGCTAAGCAAATACCACAAAACAACTTCTGAACACTGGCGGACACCAGGCACCCAGAAAGGCAGCCCATTGTCTTTGAAAGGAGGTAGGACAAAATAGAAAAGGTGAAAAGAGAGACAAAAGAGGTAGGGATGAAGACCCATCCCAGGTAGGGAGTCTTAAAAGAGAAGTTTCCAAACAGCAGGAGATCCTCTCACTAGTGGGTCTGTGGGGAGTTTTGGAATATCAGAGGGCAACATAACCAGGAGGAAAAAAATAGATAAATAAAACCCACAGATTATGGGTCTAACTACCACTCCCAGCAGAGAAGTAGCCCAGATGCTTGCGTCAGTCACCAGCAAGCGGGGGCTGAAAAGGGAGGCATGAGCTGCATTGCTTAGGCTAAGGACCGGACCCAAATGCCCTGAGGGCAATCTGAGGGAGCTTACCTGAGATAGCAACCTTAACCGTGGGATAGCCAGACGGGGGAAAAAGAAAAAGGGGAAAGGGAGAGAGAGAGAGAACTTTCCCATGAAAAGCTCTAACCTAAGGCACTGCCAGGCTCGCTCACAGAACAGAAGGACTGAGTGAATACCAGAGGAGAGCTAGCCAGTTGCAGACGCTCATCCCCTGCTGGAGGCAGGGAGTCACGCAGGCGCCAGCCAGAGGCGGAAGGAAAGGGGCAAACTCGGCCCCAGAGACAGCATCCCCTACCAAACTGCGAGCAGGCTCTCAGTCGCTAACCAAGTCTTCCTGGGATCCTGGAAGGTTGACATCTGTCAGGAGGGTTGCTGCCAGAGATCAACTCCCCAGAAGAGACACACGGCACACCTAAGACACCACTGTGCACCCAGGAAACCAAGTGGTTGGGACAGGGGAGGTGATAAGATGCACCGCACCTGGGGAGCGTGTGCTCGCCAAGCACCTGGTCACCTGAGCTGCTTGGACCTGGGAAGGGCACAAATCGCAGGCCCAACTGAGTCTGTGCCTTTGTGGTGTACCCAAGAACCTGAACCTGAACAGTGTAGATTTGGGAAGTGCATGAAACCCAGGGCCCGTCATAGACAGTTCCCTGGCAAAGCAACCTGGAGCCTAAGCAGTATAGACCAGGAAAGTACACACGCCATGAGCAGGGGCAAACCCAGTGTGACCCAGACACTCCGAGCACTTCCCACACACGCCAGTGATATTTGTTTGTAGTGTTCCTCCCTCCCTCAGCACAATTGAACAAGTGAGCCTAAATAAATGACCATCTTCGCCCCCTTGTGTCAGGGCAGAAGTTAGTGCAAACAGAGGAAGCCAAAATAAAGAAAGAAGAGGGAATGGCTCTGGAAGTGACAGGCGCAACATATTAAAACCCTGTAGAGAGCACTGACTACATTGGAAGGGACCTATAGATGTTGAAAAGAAGTATATGGTGTAACAAGAAACTATCTGAAATGAAACTGACCCCACACTGCCCTCAACAGCTCCAGAGAAATTCCTAGATATATTTTATAATTATCATTTTTTTATTCTTTTTAATCTAAAGTTCTTTCAGTTCAGTTCAGTTCAGTCGCTCAGTCGTGTCTGACTCTCTGCAACCCCATGAATCACAGCTCTCCAGGCCTCCCTGTCTATCACCAACTCCCAGAATTCACCCAAACTCATGTCCATTGAGTCGGTGATGCCATCCAGCCATCTCATTCTCCGTCGTCCCCTTCTCCTCCCGCCCCCAACCTTTCCCAGCATCAGAGTCTTTTCCAGTAAATCAACTTGTCGCTTGAGGTGGCCAAAGTATTGCAGTTTCAGCTTTAGCATCAGTCCCTCCAATGAACACCCAGGACTGATCTCCTCTATAATGGACTGGTTGGATCTCCTTGCAGTACAAGGGACTCTCAAAAGTCTTCTCCAGCACCACAGTTCAAAAGCATCAATTCTTTGGCGATCAGCCTTCTTCACAGTCCAACTCTCACATCCATACATGACCAGGGGAAAAACCATAGCCTTGACTAGACGGACCTTGGTTTGCAAAGTAATGTCTCTGCTTATTAATCATTTAATTTTCATTTTTAAGCCTACTATTACCTGGAAAAAAAGGACCCTATATTTAAAGCAAACATCATATATTTTTTAAGCATAACTTTTGCAATATTTTTTTTTAATATTGTATGTCTGAGAGTCTAACCTCTACTCTAGATTTTTAATCTTTGCTTTTTGATATTTGTTATCAATTTTGTAGCTTTAAGAATCCAATCTTCAGTACCCAATTTTACTTAGGAGTGTGATTACTGGCTTGATTGCTTTCTCCCCTTTTGACTCTCCATTTTCTCCCCCAGATCACCTCTATCTCCTCCCTCCCCCTTCTTTTCTCTACTTAACTCTGTGAATCTCTTTGGGTGTTCTGGGCTGTGGAGAAAACTTAGGGAAATTATCACAGGCTAGATTGCTCTCTCTCCTTTTGATTTCTCCTCCTCTCCTCGTGGTCACCCCTATCTCCTTCCTCTCTTTTCTCTTCTCAGTGTAACTCCGTGAACCTCTCTGAGGGTTCCAGACTGTGGAGAGCAAACAGGGAACTGATTACTGGCTAGAATGGCTCTCTCCCCTTTTGATTCCCCCTCTTCTCCTCCTGGTCACCTCTGTCTCCCTCCTCCCTCTTCTCTTCTTCATGTAATTCTGTGAACTTCTCTAGGTGTCCCTCACTGTGGAGAATCTATTCACCATTAACCTAGATGTTTTGTCATCAGTGCTGTATGGATGGAGAAGTCTTGAGGCTACTATAAGAATAAGGCTGAAAGCCAGAGACAGGAGGCCTAAATTCCAAACTTGAGATCACCAGAACCCTCCTGACTCCAGGGACCACTAATCTATCATCCAAAAGTCTCCATACCTACACTGAAACCAAGCTCCACCCAAGAGCCAACAAGTTTCACAGCAAGACATACCAAGCTAATTCTCCAACAATGCAGGAACATAATCCTGAGCACAAAAATACAGGGAGTCAAAAGTCACTCTAAACCACAGACATCTCAATACTCACTACTGGATACTGCATTATACTCTGTTCAGTTCAGTTCAGTCGCTCAGTCGTGTCTGACTCTTTGCAACCCCATGCATCACAGCACACCAGGCCTCCCTGTCCATCACCAACTCCTGGAGTTCACTCAAACTCATGTCCATTGAGTCAGTGATGCCATTCAGCCATCTCACTCTCTATCGTCCCCTTCTCCACCTGCCCCCAATCCCTCCCAGCATCAGAGTTTTTTCCAGTGAGTCAACTCTTCGCATGAGATGGCCAAAGCATTGGAGTTTCAGCTTTAGCATCAGTCCTTCCAATGAACACCCAAGATGATCTCCTTTAGAATGGACTGGTTGGATCTCCTTGCAGTCCAAGGGACTCTCAAGAGTCTTCTCCAGCACCACAGTTCAAAAGCATCAATTCTTCGACACTCAGCCTTCTTCACAGTCCAACTCTCACATCCATACATGACCACGGGAAAAACCATAGCTTGACTAGACGGACTTTTGTTGGCAAAGTAATGTCTCTGCTTTTTAATATGCTGTCTAAGTTGGTCAAATTTTCCTTCCGAGGAGTAAGCGTCTTTTAATTTCATGGCTGCAATCAGCATCCACAGTATTTTGGAACCCAAAAAAATAAAGACTGACACTGTTTCCACTGTTTCCTCATCTATTTCCCATGAAGTGATGAGACCAGATGCCATGATCTTCGTTTTCTGAATGTTGAGCTTCAAGCCAAGCTTTTCACTCTCCTCTTTCACTTTCATCAAGAAGCTCTTTAGTTCCTCTTCACTTTCTGCCATAAGGGTGGTGTCATCTGCATATCTGAGGTGATTGATATTTCTCCCGGCAATCTTGATTCCATCTGATGCTTCTTCCAGCCCAGCGTTCCTCATGATGTACTCTGCATATAAGTTAAATAAGCAGGGTGACAATATCCAACCTTGACGAATTTCTTTTCCTATTTGGAACCAGTCTGTTCCATATCCAGTTCTAACTGCTGCTTCCTGACGTGCATACAGGTTTCTCAAAAGGCAGGTCAGGTGGTCTGGTATTCCCATCTCTTTCAGAATGTTCCACAGTTTCTTGTGATCCACACAGTCAAAGGCTTTGGCATAGTCAATGAAGCAGAAATAGGTGTTTTTCTGTAACTCTCTTGCTTTCTCCATGATCCAGTGGATGTTGGCAATTTGATCTCTGATGCATCTGCCTTTTCTAAAACCTGCCTGAACATCTGGGAGTTCACAGTTCACATATTGCTGAAGCCTGACTTGGAGAATTTTGAACATGACTTTACTAGCATGTGAGATTAATGTAATTGTGCGGTAGTTTGAGCATTCTTTGGCATTGCCTTTCTTTGGGATTGGAATGAAGACTGACCTTTTACAGTACTGTGGACACTGCTGAGTTTTACAATTTGCTGGCATATTGAGTGCAGCACTTTCACAGCATCATCTTTCAGGATTTGAAATAGCTCATCTGGAATTCCATCACCTCCACTAGTTTTGTTTGTAGTGATGCTTTCTAAGGCCCATTTGACTTCACATTCCAAGATGTCTGGCTCTAGGTGAATGATCACACCATCATGATTTTCTTGGTCATGAAGATCTTTTTTATACCGTTCTTCTGTGTATTCTTTCCACATCTTCTTAATATCTTCTATTCTGTTAGGTCCATACAATTTCTATCCTTTATCGAGCCCATCTTTGCATGAAATCTTCCCTTGGTATCTCTAATTTTCTTGAAGAGATCTCTAGTCATTCCTTTTCTGTTTTTTTCCTCTATTTCTTTGCATTGATTGCTGAGGTATGCTTTCTTATTTCTCCTGCTATTCTTTGGAACTGTGCATTCAGATGCTTATATCTTTCCTTTTCTCCTTTGCTTTTTACTTCTCTTATTTTCACAGCTATTTGTAAGGCCTCACCAGACAGCCATTTTGCTTTTTTGCACTTCTTTTCCATGGGGATGGTCTTGGTCCCTGTCTCCTGTACAATGTCACAAACCTCCGTCAATAGTTTATCAGGCACTCTATCTATCAGATCTAGTCCCTTAAATCTATTTCTCACTTCCACTGTGTAATCGTAAGGGTTTTGATTTAGGTCATAACTGAATGGTCTAGTGGTTTTCCCTACTTTCTTCAATTTAAGTCTGAATCTGGCAAAAAGGAGTTCATGATCTGAGCCACAGTCAGCTCTCAGTCTTGTTTTTGCTAACTGTATACAGCTTCTCCATCTTTGGCTGCAAAGAATATAATCAATCTGATTTCGCTGTTGACCATCTGGTGATGTCCATGTGTAGAGTCTTCTCTTGTGTTGTTGGAAGAGGGTATTTGCTGTGACCAGTGCATTCTCTTGGCAAAACTGTTTTAGCCTTTGCCCTGCTTCATTCCTGCTCCAAGGCCAAATTTGCCTGTTATTCCAGGTGTTTCTTGACTTCCTACTTTTGCCTTCCAGTCCTCTATAATGAAAAGGACATCTTTTTTGGGTGTTAGTTCTAAAAGTTCTTGTAGGTCTTCATAGAACCATTCTACTTCGGCTTCTTCAGCGTTACTGGTTGGGGCATAGGCCTGGATTACTGTAATATTGAATGGTTTGCCTTGGAAATGAACAGAAATCATTCTGTCATTTTTGAGATTGTATCCAAGTACTGCATTTGTTGACCATGATGGTTACTCCATTTCTTCTAAGGGATTCCTGCCCACAGTAATAGATATAATGGTCATCTGAGTTAAATTCACCCATTCCAGTCCATTTTAGTTCACTGATTCCTAGAATGTCAACGTTCACTCTTGCCATCTCCTGTTTGACCACTTCCAATTTGCCTTGATTCATGGACCTAACATTCCAGGTTCCTATGCGATATTGCTCTTTACAGCATTGGACCTTCCTTCTGTCACCAGTCTCCTCCACAACTGGGTATTGTTTTTGCTTTGGCTCCATCCCTTCATTCTTTCTGGAGTTATTTCTCCACTGATCTCCAGTAGCATACTGGGCACCTACTGACCTGGGGAATTCCTCTTTCAGTATCCTATCATTTTGCCTTTTGATACTGTTCATGAGGTTCTCAAGGCAAGTATACTGAAGTGGTTTGCATTCCCTTCTCCAGTGGACCACATTCTGGCAGACCTCTCCACCATGACCCTTCCGTCTTGGTGGCCCCACACATCATGGCTTAGTTTCATTGAGTTAGACAGGGCTGTGTTCCACGTGATCAGATCGACTAGTTTTCTGTGATTATGATTTCAGTGTGTCTGCCCTCTGATGCCCCCTCGCAATACCTACCATCTTTTTTGGGTTTCTCTTACCTTGGTCATGGGACATCTCTTCACAACTGCTCCAGCAAAGCGCAGCTGCTGCATCTTACCTTGGACAAGGGGTATCTCCTCAAGGCCGCCCCTCCTGACCTTGAACATGGAGTCGCTTCTCTTGGCCCTTCTGCCCTTGCTCAGCCACCGCGTCTTGGACATGGTGTAGCTCCTCTCAGCTGCCAGCCCTGAACTTGCGGTTGGATAGCTCCACTCGGCCGACACCTCTGGCCTCGGGTGTGGGGTAGCTCTTCTCGGGCACGCTTCTACGCATGGTCCGTTGTGCTGCCGTCTCGCATCTGTGCATCCGGAATCGGCATCTTGCAATAGCTGAGATCAAAAGCAGTCTGGATGGAACCAACAGTAGAATAACTGAGGCAGAAGATAGGATTCGTGAGGTGGAAGATATAATGGTGTAAATAAATGAAGCAGAGAGGAAAAAAGAAAAAAAGAATTAAATGAGGACAACCTCAGAGACCTCTGGGACAATGTCAAATGCCCCAACATTTGAATCATAGGAGTCCCAGAAGAAGAAGACAAAAAAAAAAAAAAGGGCGTGAATAAATACTTGAGGAGATAATGGTTGAAAACTTCCCTAAAATGGGGAAGGAAATAACCACCCAAGTCGAAGAACCCAAGAGAATCCCAAACAGGGTAAATCCAAGAGAAAACACCCCAAGACACATTAATGAAATTAACAATGAACAAATATTAAAAGCGGCAAGGGAAAAACAACAATTAACCCACAAGGGGATCCCCATAAGGATAAAAGTTGATCTTTCAATACAAACTCTTCAAGCCAGAAGGGAATGGAAGGACATACATAAAGTGATGAAAGAGAAAAACCTACAACCCAGATTACTGTACCCAGGAAGGATCTCATTCAAATATGAAGGAGAAATCAAAAGCTCTGCAGATAACAAAAGCTCAGAGAATTCAGCACCACCAAACCAGTTCTCCAACAAATGCTAAAGGATATTCTCTAGACAGGAAACACAGAAAAGGTTTATAAACTCAAACCCAAAACAACAAAGTAAATGGCAATGGGATCATACTTATCAATAATTACCTTAAGTGTAAGTGGGTTGAATGCCCCAACCAAAAGACAAAGGCTGGCTGTATGGATACAAAAACAAGACCCCTATATATGCTGGCTACAAGAGACCCACCTCAAACCTAAAGACACATACAGACTGAAAGTGAGGGGCTGGAAAAAGATATTTCATGCAAATGGAGACCAAAGAAAGCAGGAGTAGAAATACTCATATCAGATAAAATAGACTTTGAAATTAAGGCCGTGAAAAGAGACAAGGACACCATATGATGATCAAAGTATCAATCCAAGAAGAAGATATAACAATTATAAATATATATGCACCCAACGTAGGAGCACTGCAATATGTAAGGCAAATGCTAACAAAAATGAAAGGGGAAATTAACAGTAACACAATAATAGTGGGAGACATTAATACCCCACTCACACCTATAGATAGGTCAATCAAACAGAAAATTAGCAAGGAAACACAAACTTTAAATCATACAATGGAAGAGTTAGACCTAATTGATATCTATAGGACATTTCACCCTAAAACAATGAATTTCACCTTTTTCTCAAGTGCACACAGAACCTTCTCCAGGATAGATCACATCCAGGGCCATAAATCTAGTCTTAGTAAAGTCAAAAAACTTGAAATCATCTCAAGCATTTTTTCTGATCACAATGCGGTAAGATTGCATGTCAACTACAGGAAAAAAGGTATGAAAAATGTAAACATACTGAGGAAAAACAACACACTTCTGAATAACCAACAAATCACAGAAGAAATAAAAAAAGAAATAAAAATATGCATAGAAGCAAATGAAAATGAAAACAAAACAGCCCAAAACCTATGGGATTCAGTAAAAGCAGTGCTAACGGGAAGGTTCATAGCAATTCAAGCCTACCTCAGGAAACAGGAGAGAAGCCAAATAAATAACCTAACTCTACACCAAAAGCAACTAGAAAAGGAAGAAATGAAGAACCCCAGGGTTAGTAGAAGGAAAGAAATCACAAAAATTATGGCAGAAATAAATGCAAAAGAAACAAAAAAGACCATAGCAAAAATCAACAAAGCTAAAAGCTGGTTCTTCAAAAAAATGAATGAAATAGACAAACCATTAGTCAGACTCATCAAGAAACAAAGGGAGAAAAATCAGATCAACAAAATTAGAAATGAAATTGGAGAAACCACAACAAACAACACAGAAATACAAAAGATCATAAGAAACTACTATCAGCAACTATATGCCAATAAAATGGACAACTTGGAAGAAATGGACAAACTTTTTAAAAAGTACAACTTTCCAAAATTGAACCAGGAAGAAACAGAAAATCTTAATAGACCCATCACAAGCACAGAAATCAAAATCGTAATCAGAAATCTTCCAACAAACAAAAGCCCAGGACCAGATGGCTTCACAGCTGAATTCTACCAAAAATTTAGAGAAGAGCTAACACCTATCTTACTCAAACTCTTCCAGAAAATTGAAGAGGAAGGTAAACTTCCAAACTCATTCTATGAGGCCATCATCACCCTAATACCAAAAACAAACAAACATGCCACACAAAAAAGAAAACTACAGGTCAATATCACTGATGAATAAAGTTGCAAAAATCCTTAACAAAATTCTAGCAAACAGAATCCAACAACATATTAAAAACATCATACATCAAGACCAAGGGGGCTTTATCCCAGGCATGAAAATATTCTTCAATATTCGCAAATCAATCAGTGTGATACACCACATTAACAAATTAAAAAATAAAAACCATATGATTATCTCAATAGATGCAGAGAAAGCCTTTGACAAAATTCAACATCCATTTATGATAAAAACCCTCCAGAAAGCAGGCATAGAAGGAACATACCTCAACATAATAAAAGTCATATATGATAAACCCACAGCAAACACTATCCTCAATGGTGAAAAATTGAAAGCATTTTTCCTAACTTCAGGACAAGACAAGGGTGCCCACTCTCACCACTACTATTCAACACAGTTTTGGAAGTTTTAGCCACAACAATCAGAGAAGAAAAAGAAATAAAAGGAATTCAGATTGGAATAGAAGAAGTTAAAACTCTCACTGTTTCAGTTCAGTTCAGTTCAGTCGCTCAGTCGTGTCCGACTCTCCGCGACCCCATGAATCACAGCACGCCAGGCCTCCCTGTCCATCACCAACTCCCGGAGTACACTCAAACTCATGTCCACAGAGTCGGTGATGCCATCCAGCCATCTCTTACAGATGACATAATCCTCTACATAGAAAACCATAAAGACACCACCAGAAAATTACTAGAGCTAATCAATGAATATAGGAAAGTTGCAGGATATAAAATTAGCAAACAGAAATCCCTTGCATTCCTATACACTAACAATAATAAAACAGAAAGAGAAATTAAGGAAACAATTCCATTCACCATTGCAACGAAAAGAAGAAAACACTTAGGAATAAATCTACCTAAAGAAATAAAAAACCTATAAATAGAAAACTATAAAACTCTGATGAAAGAAATCAAAGATGACACAAATAGATTCAGAAATATACCACGTTCATGGATCGGAAGAATCAATGTAGTGAAAATGTGTATACTTCCCAAAGTAATCTATATATTCAATGCAATCCCTAGAAGCTACCCAATGGTATTTTTCAGAGAATTAGAACAAATAATTTCACAATTTGTATGGAATTACAAAGAACCTCGAATAGCCAAAGCAATAAAAGAATGAAACTAGAACACTTTCTAACACCATACACAAAAATAAACTCAAAATTTATTAAAGATCTAAATGTAAGACCAGAAATCATAAAACTCCTAGTGGAAAACTTATACACAACACTCTCTGACTTAAATCATATCAGGATACTCTATGACCCACCTCCCAGAGTAATGGAAATAATAGCAAAAATAAACAAATGGGATGTAATTAAACTTGAAAGCTTTTGCACACCGAAGGAAACTATAAGCAAGGTGAAAAGACAGCCTTCAGAATGGGAGAAAATAATAGCAATTGAAGCAACTGACAAAAAAATTTATCTCAAAAATATACAAGCAGGTACTGCAGCTCAATTCCAGAAAAATAAGCGACCCAATAAAAAAATGGGCCAAAGAACTAAACAGGCATTTCTCCAAAGAAGACATGCAAATGGCTAACAAACACATGAAAAGATGCTCAACATCATTCATTATCAGAGAAATGCAAATCAAAACCACAATGAGGTACCATCTCACACCACTCAGAATGGCTGCTATCAAAAAGTCTACAAACAATCAATGCTGGAGAGGGTGTGGAGATAAAGGAACCCTCTTACACTGTTGGTGGGAATGCAAAATAGTATAGCCACTATGGAGAACAGTGTGCAGATTCCTTAAAAAGCTGGAAATAGAACTGCCATATGACCCAGCAATCCCACTGCTGGGCATACACACCAAGCAAACCAGAATTGAGACTCATCACAGCACTGATGTGATACAATAGCCAGGACATGGAAGCAACCTAGATGTCCATCAGCAGACGAATGGATAAGAAAGTTGTGGTACATATACACAATGGAGCATTACTCTGCCATTAAAAAGAATACATTTGAATCAGTTCTAATGAGGTGGATGAAACTGGAGCCTATTATACAGAGTGAAGTAAGCCAGAAAGAAAAACACCAATGCAGTATACTAACACATATATATGGAATTTAGAAAGATGGTAATGATAACCCTGTATGCGAGACAACAAGAGACACAGATGTATAGAACAGTCTTTTGGACTCTGTGGGAGAGGGTGAGGGTGGGATGATTTGGGAGAATGGCATTGAAACATGTATATTACCATATATGAAACGAATCTCCAACCCAGGTTCAATGCATGATACAGGGGCTGGTGCACTGGGATGACCCAGAGTGATGGGATGGGGAGGGAAGAGGGAGGGGGGTTCAAGATGGAGAACACATGTACACCCGGGGAGGATTCATGTCAATGTATGGCTAAACCAAAACAATATTGTAAAGTAATTAACCTCCAATTAAAATTTTTAAAATACACTATCAAATTAAAAAAAAAGAAAGTTGTGGTACATATACACAATGGGATATTACTCAGCTATTAAAAAGAATGCATTTGAATCAGTTCTGATGAGGTGGATGAAACTGGAGCCTATTATACAGAGCCAAGTAAGTCAGAAAGAAAAATACCAATACAATATATTAACGCATACATATGGAATTTAGAAAGATGGTAATGTTGACCCTATAGGCAAGACAGCAAAAGAGACACAGATGTAAAGAACAGTCTGTTGGACTCTGTGGGAGAAGGCAAGGGCGGGATGATTTGAGAGAATAGCATTGAAACATGTATATTATCATATGTGAAATAGAGCGCCAGTCCAGGTTCGATGCATGAGGCAGAGTGCTTAGGGCTGGTGCACTGGGATGACACTGAAATATGGGATGGGGAGGGAGGTGGGAGGGAGGGTCAGGATGGGGAAAACATGTCCACCCATGGCTTATTCATGTGAATGTATGAGAAAAACCACCACAATATTGTATTCAGTTCAGTTCAGTCGCTCAGTCATGTCCGACTCTGGGACCCCATGAATCACAGCACGCCAGGCCTCCCTGTCCATCACCAACTCCCGGAGTTCACTCAAACTCATGTCTATCGAGTCGGTGATGCCATCCAGCCATCTCATTCTCTGTCGTCCCCTTCTCCTCCCACCCCCAATCCCTCCTAGCATCAGAGTCTTTTCCAGTGAGTCAACTCGTCACATGAGGTGGCCAAAGTATTGGAGTTTCAGCTTTAGCATCAGTCCTTTCAATGAACACCCAGGATTGATTTCCCCCAGGATGGACTGGTTGGATCTCCTTGCAGTCCAAGGGACTCTCAAGAGTCTTCTCCAGCACCACAGTTCAAAAGCATCAATTCTTTGGCAATCAGCCTTCTTCACAGTCCAACTCTCACATCCATACATGGCCACGGGAAAAACCATAGCCTTGACTAGACAGACCTTTGTTGGCAAAGTAATGTCTCTGCTTTTTAATATGCTATCTAGGTTGGTCATAACTTTCCTTCCAAGGTGTAAGTGTCTTTTAATTTCATGGCTGCAATCAGCATCCGCAGTGATTTTGGAGCCCAAAAAATAAAGTCTGACACTGTTTCCACTGTTTCCTCATCTATTTCCCGTGAAGTGATGGGACAAGATGCCATGATCTTCGTTTTCTGAATGTTGAGCTTCAAGCCAACCTTTTCATTCTCCTCTTTCACTTTCATCAAGAGGCTCTTTAGTTCCTCTTCACTTTCTGCCATAAGGGTGGTGTCATCTGCTTATCTGGGGTTATTGATATTTCTCCCAGCAATCTTGATTCCAGCTTGTGCTTCTTCCAGCCCAGTGTTCCTCATGATGTACTCTGCATAGAAGTTAAATAAGCAGGGTGACAATATACAACCTTGACGTACTCCTTTTTCTATTTGGAACCAGTCTGTTGTTCCATGTCCAGTTCTAACTGTTGCTTCCTGACCTGCATACAGGTTTCTCAAGAGTATTAGCCTCCAATTAAAAAAGAAAAAAAACCTCTGTTCCTCAGTCATCTTATCAGTTATTAGTTTTCAGTAATGGAAATAAGAGCTGAATCATCCCAAAATAAATTTTACTATTTAAATACAGTTATGAAAAAACTTTGATATAATATATACTATTACACGATATAGGATAGTTTGATGATTTTATACTTGTTAATTATCTGTGATATACATTTCCTATATGCATCCCTGTATATAGCCAATACAGGGATATTGTATATAGCCAATACTGTATATAGCCAATACTGTATATAGCCAATCAATTACACATGAAGAAAGCTAGAAGCTAAGAGGAGAGAAGTTTTAAATGGTAAAAGTCTTAAGAAACAGATCTGAAGGAGTAGGTTGATAGGGGGTGTCATGGCTAACTAATTATTTTTTCTCTCTGCATATTTTGATATTAGGAATCAAAGCAATTAATGTTACTTTCTGGTAATTTCTCAATGGTCGATTTTTTTTTTAAAGCTTGTACTATCTGTTCTCTATTTCTTACCAGGTTTTTCTCCCCAAATTCACATTTTTTTGTAAAGTCTTCCTCCAGTGTTCCCTAAAATGCTTTATATATTCTCCTTTTTACTCTTCTGTTCAGTAGCAAACTATAATTTCACAAATTAAAAAAAGAGTAATAGGTTAAAGATAGTTATTCTAGAATTTCATTTTACCCATTTTCCCCCTCCATATTCCTCATAAGCTGAGTTTGGAACTAATCAGACAAATGAGGTATTAGTTAACAAAAATTTATAAAGCCTGTTTTTTTCACTCTGAATGAAAACATTTGATGGCAGGGGGAGAAGTAGGAAAACTGATAAAATAAAAATACAAAGTAAACAGGGTTATTGTTGGACATAGCATCTTTACACCCTGATCTCACTTCTGCCAAGACCTAAATCTCATAACCAGTGTGATAGTGGCTGAATGTTTCACATCCATGTGTTTTAGTCTTGTTCCCCATGACTTTGTTTTAATAATGAAGACAGTAGAAATATATTAAGAAGATTAGACTAAAAAATGTATATATGCTCTGACATCCTTTAGTTGAGCATCATGAAGGGAATTATTTCATTTTCTGAGGATCCCAAATGAGTTGCAGAAGAATCTCAACACGGGGTAGAACAGGAACTACTTACATGCTTGAAAGACTCTTTGATAACAACAACCAAGAAACATGCACTCTTGTGCACATCGGTAACAGATAAGAAAGACAGTTGTTGGGCTGGCCTTCTCTCTCACTGAAATGAACTGCCCAGGGAGGGACTCTCCTGCAGATGTTTCCTCCTGCTCAGGTGGGAAGTTGAGCATGCAGGCATCACAGTAGGCACTGCAGTAAATCAGATAGCATCTCTTCTGGAAGAAAGCCAAACTGCTTTTAGAAATATTATGAGCAGCTCCCTGGTAGCTCAGGGAGCAGGGATCCATTTCAATCATTCCTAGGAACATCCTTCAAAGACAGTTTTGTTTTGTTTTGTTTTTGCAGGAGGGGCTGGGTGTTGGAGGAACATCCTGCTGAAGTTGTAACGGAAAAAACAAATGCCTCATTCCTCCAGACTCTGATGCTGCTGGAAAACTGATTCTTGACCTCAATTCACACAGTGAGGTTTGTCCTGATTTCCACTTTCTTCCCTGACTCTTCTTGCAAAGCAAATAATCCCAAAATTTGTAGTAGGATGAAGAAAGATATTTATAGTTTAGAGCAAGATTTCAGGGTAAGCCACAGAGTGCTGTGCTATGCTTAGTTGCATCTGACTCTTTGTGACCCCACGGACTGTAGCCTGCCAGGCACCTTTGTCCATGGGGATTCTCCAGGCAAGAATACTGGAGTGGGTTGCCATGCCCTCCTCCAGGGGATCTTCCCAACCCAGGGATCAAACCCAGGTCTCCAGCGTAGCAGGAAGATTCTTTACCATCTGAGCCTACCAGGGAAGCCCAAGAATACTGGAGTGGGTAGCCTATCCTTTCTCCAGGGGATCTTCCCAACCCAGGAATCAAGCCAGGGTCTCCTGCACTACAGGCAGATTCTTTACCACCTGAGCTACAAGGGAAGCCCAGAGCCACAGAGTAGTATTCATCAAATAGAAACAAATGTTTGTGGGGCAAAATGGAATCCTAGTAACCCAAAAGAGTGAACAATCTATCTCATTGACATTGTTGGGTAAAAGGGAAAATCTGGAGCAAATTATTGGTTACATAGTTCTTTAAAAAAAAAAAATTCATTCTTTAGCTACCAAGTTTTTTAGATCAAAGTATTGCATGGTGCAAATCCTAAATAGCAAAAGGTAATACTGTTTGTTCAACAGAAAGCCTTCAACTTCCCAATAACAATCTGACCAAGTTTGGTTCCCACTTATGTTTACCTAGTGATGTGCTAGGTATAAACACAAGAATGTGATTATCATTCAACCTTTGCATAAAACCCTATTAATATAGTTTCTTATTATTGCTGTTTAGTCGCTAAGTTGTGTCCAACTTTTTGGGACTCCGTGCACTGTTGCCTGCCAGGCTCCTCTGTTTATGGGATTTCCCAGGCAAGAATACAGGAGTGGATTGTCATATCCTTCTCCAGGTTACATAGTTTTGTTGAAAAATTATGGGATTTATTGACTGACAAGTTTGGATTGGAGTCCTATCCCCACTATTAATTAACAATGAGAATGTGGGTGAGTGTTTTCAAGCCAAGGGTGTCCCTATACATTAGAGACTGCACTTCTCCTTTGCAGGCTTCCCTGGTAGCTCAGCTGGTAAAGAATCTGCCTGCAATGAGGGAGACTGGGGTTCGATCCCTGTGTTGGGAAGATCCCCTGGAGGAGGGCATGGCAACCCAATCCAGTATTCTTGTCTGGAGAATCTCAATGGACAGAGGAGCCTGGCAGGCTGGAGTCCATGGGGTAGCAAACAGTCGTATGTGACTAAACACAGCACAGCCCTTCTCCTTTGCAGTGTTATGAATCTTTCATAAGATAGTGCAAAAATCCTTGATTAATTTCCTATTACTTCTATAACAGATGATCTCAAATTAGTGGTTTAAAGCAACTACACTTATTGTCTTATAGTTCTTGATATCAGAAACCCAAAGTCAGTCTTACAGAGTTAATATCAAGGGGTCTTCAGAGATGTTTCATCTGGCACCTCCAGGACAGAACTCACCCTTGCCTCTTTCAGCTTTTACAGTCTGTCGTCTGCCATTGTTTGGTTTGTGTTTGCATCATTTCTACGTTTGCTTCCCTCACTGTATCGCCTGCTCCCCTCTCTAGTCTCCATCTTCCACTTACAAGAACATTGTTACTGCATTGGCCCCACTAAGATAATCAAGCCACCTCAAGATCACTAACTTAATCACATTTACAAAGTCCATTTTTCCATATGAGCAACATATCCACAGGTTATATGAGTAAGAATGTAGACAACTTTTAGGGATTGTTATTCAGCCTATGACAGGTACTTAGTATAGGTAAATGGCACAAATAAGCATGCAACCAACTTCAGCTCTTGTATCCTCTTCTAAGGAATGTAGACTTAATTTTTCTTTTCTCCAGTTCCTATTACCATGAACACTTTTCTGAGACTCAAAAAAAAAAAAAATACTGTAGGATCCTATAAGAGTATATTGGAAAAACTTTAAAAACTACATGAAGGCAGAAGTCATATATTTGTGTCGTGTATTTGTTCCCCTTTTTGGTGAGTCTTTAGGTTTGGTAGTTTCTATGTCTCTGAGTTATGTTTGGAAAGCATCTGGAAGAAAACCAAATTATGTGTGTAATCAATTATAAGTGTAAAACCATCATAAATGAAGAGGAATTTTTTCACTCAGTGGGTTCTGAAACTAGTTACAGAAAAATCACTTGGATTTTGAGAATGAGAGAGTCATTTTAATTTTTAGAGTTTGTGAAAATCCAGGCCTTGTGATATGAGGGAGTTGAAACTGCTAGGTACTTTAAGCCTCTGATTTAATATTCTTTCGAATTGCACTGACATCATAATCATTTATCTTCAACAAAAGCAGAGGGAGGCTAAAATAGTTTCAGTTTCACTCTGTTTTAATGGTAAATTCCTATCCTTTTGCTGATGTCTGCAATAAAGTGATCATTCATACTGCCATCACATGAAATGAACCAACTAAATCAAAATATTTTTCATAAGGGAGTAGCCTGGGGAAGTGAGAGAAACAGCATGCTGGACTTCTCATGCTGATCTATTTTTGAATGGCCTTCTTCAAGGATCAATTTAAACCTTACTGCTACACAGAGCTTTCTTCAATGAGACAGAAAAATATGCAGAACCCAACACATACTTAACAAAAGCAGTCAGCTGATTGTACCTGACAACTCTATAAAACATAGAGTTTATTCTCCATAGTATAATTGCTACCAGTAACAGTAGTTATGGGATTGATGCATGATTCACTAATTGACTCATTCATTATTTCATCAAAAGATCTTTGACAAACCTATCATTTTTTCATTCACCTTGTCACTGAATCATTTTTTCATCTCAACAATTTGTATACTCATTAATTCGCTCATTCAACAAAACTGCATTGGATACCTTTCCTCTGCTCTCCTTGTGTTGGGTACTTAGATATGCACAGATGAATCAAATAAATACAAGCTCTTCTTGGCCCATCCTTCATTTAGAAGACTGAGAAGAAGACACAGAAACTGAAGTAGAATGTTTTGGTTGATGATACACTGATGATGACAAATTTAGGCATGTAAATTGTGATAAAAGAGTAGTTTCATTACTGGGGATCTGACTTCAGACCATCCAAATGTGTGGAATTTCAGCCCCAGCTATTGCATCTGTTTTGACCAGTTCAAGCTTTGCTGGAGAATTTGTTCTCTAAATCTGTGTCACATGTATCAATTGGTGATTAGTGACAAATTATGTCCTAGCCCCAGAAAAATATTGCGAGGGCGAGGGTGGGATAATTTGGGAGAATGGATTGAAACATGTATATTATCATATGTGAAACTAATATGACATGGTTGGGGGCTCCCCACCTCAACACTCTGTGGATTTAAGAGGCCGTTCCTTCCGGAAGTGTATAAATTATCCTGGGATAGAAACTGCACGCTGAATTTACTAATTAAGAAATGAGAAACCAGAACTATAAAGGTGGCATAGAAATACAAGAAACTATTCTTAAGTAATCTTTTAAAACTTTGAACAGAGTTACAGATTTTGCCACTTGTTATAAACTGGTATATGTAATTTAACCAGAACCATGAGAAAGTTGGTATTGTGTGAATTCTGAGGCACTTTCGACATGTTGTAGGAGTGAACTTGACTTTCTTGAGTTTTACACGTTCATAAGTGAATGGTCTGTATCTCGTGCCTTTGTTGACCCTCTGTGAGCTGTAGTTTCTGGGAAGTGAGCAGCTCTCATTCCTGTAACTCTTGTAACCCAGTCATTCGTGTGCCTCCTTCATGAGGATTCAGTGCGGCTGTGGTGCTGTTATCCCTCTGATAGGAACTCTAACTCGGTGTAAAGCCCCAAAGGTCTGTTACTTATTTTTATTTTACATTGTACTATATTTTATTTATAGTGTTGTGTTTGTTTCAGGTGTATAGCAAAGTGATACAGTCATATATATATGAATTAACAAAAGCAGTTCCCGTCTTTTGATGGGGAGCTCGTGGTTTATAATACAAATGGCATTTTGAGAGAGGGTATGGCATTGGGTTTTTTTCTTTTTGCAGCTTGAGGCAGTTGTAAAATAACAATGTAGCTTTTTACAACTGTGTATTCTATAGTATTCTTTCATTTGGTGAAATTTTAACTGTTAATGTTTATGGCGTTGTGCTTTGTACCATTTATTAAATAAAAATTTAAAAAAATAAAAAAAAATAAAAGAATGATTGACTTCCAAGTATCTTGGTTTTGAGCTTTGACATAACCCTGACTTTGGGCGTGATATGATAATGAGATCATTCATTCTACTTGAAAAGGTAGTATTAAATTATGGAGACCTGCCTAAACATTAAGAATCTCAAGTTTGGTATATTTCTTTTTATCAATTCTAGCTTTAAAATCATCTTCTTTTACACCTGAATAAATATATTTATCTAGAAAAGACTGCAGAGATTTTCAAATGAGATAAGAGATAGCAACAAATTGAAAGATGTATTTACTAAAGAAAGAAGTAATTACCAAGGTATTTCTCTGCAGTCTCTGTGTGTGTGTGTGTACTGGTTATTTGGAACAATTGCTTAAGTTTTGGTTCCGCTTTGGAAGCTAAGGAATGTGTTGCATTTTGGAATTCCTTTCTTGTGGAAGGAGTCCATCTTCTGAGGACTGCTGATGATGGACAGACATTCTGCACAGAAAGAACATCAGGAAGACTTCCATTTTTAGTTTTTTTGGCTCTTGATAGAAGCACCCAAATGCAATGTTTTCTGTGAATGTGGCAAGAGCCTCTTCGGTCAAGACATAAATAGTCGACACAAATTCCACTTTAATTCATTTAAATACATTTTAGCAGGGCACATAACTTGCTAGTCTTCAGTGTTTTCTGCATTGGGATCTCGGGTACTGCTTTTCTTCCTTTGTATTCTAATTGTCCTTCTTACTGAAAAAAAATAAAAAGGTCTGCATCATGGGAATACCATGAAACAGAAACTGTGTTACAATCATTTTTCTGTTATTGGCACTTATTGGCATCTGATGATCAATGGGAAGACGAATGAGTAAATAGATGGCCAAATGAATAATACATTCATAAAATTTTGTTTAGATTTGGAGTGAAATCAATATTTTATGAGTTTCAACAGCCCTCACATTTTCTGTCCTTATTTTAGAAGATTAATTTTATTAATGAAATTTATACATACTGAGAGAGGAAAAATATTAAATGTTCTATTTCATAGATGATAAAAATAGGAGACAAAGAAATTCAGTAACTAGGAGCCAGTGTGAAGATCTTTGTGGTGGATTGTAGTGAATCTACTCAGAGAAACATTGAAATGGGGTTCTATTGTTGTTATTCCTTTTATTGTTTCTTCATTTCCTTCTACTTTATTTATTTTATTGTAACATTCTATCACTTTACTACTCAAAACTTTCTAATGGCTTCTTATTGGTCAATAATAAGATCTCAACTCTTTAACTTGGCTTAGAAAGCCACGCTTCACTTGGTCCCTGTTCACACTGATGGCCTACCTTATTCTATATCCTACTATGCTCCCTATTCTCTCCTCAGGACTTCATACATGCTCTGACTGGAATTCTCCTCCCTTATCTTCATTTTGTTGGATCCTTATCCATCTTCAGGTCTTAATTTAATTAATTCCTCAGAGAGGCTGTTCTTGAACACTTTCCAAGTTAATCTCCCACTCACTCAGTATCATACTATCTTCTCTTAATTCTCTGCTTAAATCTTAAGCACGTTGGAAATGCCACATGTTCACATCCTAGCTGAGCCTGTCTGAGCCTTAGCCATCTCAGTCCTGACAGGAGGTATGTAGGCAAAGAAGTTGTCTAAAAGCGTATTCTTAAGCCCTAGTTCTTCTATCTCTTAGGCATTCAAGTCACCCCATGGAGCAAACAACCATCTCCATTATGCCTTTTGAGAATTCCTGACTTATAGCATCCCTGTGTATTAAACAACAATAGATAGAGAAAATACTTACTCACTGATCACAACCTGCAATTATCTTGTTATTTGTTGTATGCTTTTAAAAATCTCTACCCTCCTTCAAAAACATCGGTTCCATAAAAGGTGTGAATTGTGTCTGTGCCAAATGTGTTGTTCATATCTGTGCTTGCCCACAGTGTTCCATAAGCGTTTGCTAAATAAATATGTTTACTAATTTGTTAAATGAGATGAAGAGTTTTACATGTTTAATATCATCAAACCTGCTTGATGATGCTGTATAATACTATGCCCATTTTACAGATGAAGAAATTGAATTAGAAGGATTAGATAGCTTTCCCAAGTTGCAGAGGTAATAAATCATAAAGTTAAAATGTGAACTGATTTAATTTGAGGTCTTTTGTCACAGTCTTACAAAATAAGTTGTTGGAATAACCTGCTCTTCAAATAAATATACCTTCAATTTTAAAAGGTTATAGTACAGGTCTTAAGAGCACAGGATTTGGAGCTAGATTGTCATGGTTCAAAACTCCTTTACATTTTAGTTGTGAAACTATGCCTCAGGTTCTAATTTCTAAAATAAGAATTATAATTTTAATATCCTGGATTGTTTGAACATTGAATAAGGGAATATATCTAAAGCATTTATACCAGTGCTTTGTACATGATACATGTTATGTTAAGTACTATCCAGGGCTTCCCAGGTGGTGCCAGTGGTAAAGAATCTACCTGCCAATGCAGGAGCTGCAGGAGACATAGGTTCAATCCCTGGATTGGGAAGATCCCCTGGAGGAGGGCATAGCAACCCACTCAATATTCTTGCATGAACAGTCCCATGGACAGAGGAGCCTGGCAGGTTACAGTTCATGGGGTCACAAAGAGTTGGACATGACTAAGCATGTATACATTCAAGGACTTATCTATTGATTATGGGCATTGTTTTGTTATGATTATACTGTATGATATTTATGGAAGATTCAATCTCTCTCTAATAACTAGATATTATTAATAAACATTTTGCCAACATTTTTTATATAAAATATTTGTCATAAGATAGGCCAACACATGTATCCATGTTATGAAGTGAATAATTGCAAGTATGAGCGGAAGTTTTCTATTTTCTGAAACATGTAGTCTAAGTGAGTCTTGGGAATTTTTGTTGTTCTTATTATCTTAATAAAGAAAAATCTCTCTCTGAAATTAAAGGTTATAAAATTTAGATCTGGAGATTACCCTGGAAATGATGTTACTTAAGAAGCAGAGACATTACTTTGCCAACAAAGGTCCGTCTAGTCAAGGCTATGGTTTTTCCAGTGGTCATGTATGGATGTGAGAGTTGTACTGAGAAGAAAGCTTAGCACTGAAGAATTGATGCTTTTGAACTATGGTATTGGAGAAGACTCTTGAGAGGTCCTTGGACTGCAAAGAGATCCAACCAGTCCATCCTAAAGGAGATCAGTCCTGGGTGTTCATTGGAAGGACTGATGCTAAAGTTGAAACTCCAATACTTTGGCCACCTCATGCGACGAGTTGACTCACTGGAAGACTCTGATGCTGGGAGGGATTGGGGGCAGAAGGAGAAGGGGACGACAGAGAATGAGATGGCTGGATGGCATCACCGACTTGATGGACATGAGTTTGAGTGAACTCCGGGAATTGGTGATGGACAGGGAGGTCTGGCCTCCTGTGATTCATGGGGTCGCAAAGAGTTGGACACAACTGAGTGACTGAACTGAACTGAACTGAACTGAAGTCTCTCAAGTTTTATGTAAGGACACTGATGACAACAGAGGTGCATGATCCCATTTTAAGTCACACAAGCAATTAATACCTGAGCCAGAGTAGGAGGTGGCCTGAGTCCTTTCTGGTGCTTTCCAGTCTCTCCATGCCTCTGCAGTGCCAAAGTGCCATTGTTGATGGGGGAATTTTTCTTTTCTTTTTCAGTTAACTAGTTATCACCATGTGTGCAACATCTGCTTAGTACTCTAGGCAGGATGAGAACTCAACAAGTGTTCACCAAGAGCCCTACATTTGACTCTCCATCAGTAAAAATGACAATAATGATTCCATAGCAAGGTTGGGAAATACCTGATTCTTCTAGGTTAATCTCAGGTCATGAGAAGCAGCCCATACTTAGGAGAAATTAAGGATATTGAAGGATATGAGAGAGATTTTAGGGAGTGTGCCTCTCTGATGCCTCTGAAACTGTAATTAGTGGCTTGACGCTACTGGCCACAGCAGTCTGGGCCTTCCTACAGCAAACAGCTGTCTTCCTTTTTTAGGAAGAGCTATATAAGGCATGCAAACCACATGGATTTCCTTTGAAGCAGCCAGAACTTTTGTCAGTATCATCTTTTATCTCTCTCTTTTCCTTCAAACCCTCTGAGAAGAGATCTTATCAAAGAAAGAATCAAAGGAAGCTTCTAGTGTTACCATTTCCCAGACAACTTTCTGGAATTCTTAAACAGAGAGCCAGATTCTTGATAGTCATGATGTGGTTTGCACTGGTGTTTTTCCCCTGATCTTCTCTCTATAACCTCTTCAGTCTGTGTGGACAAAAGCCAAACAGAGCTTCCACCTTTGCCCTATGATTTCAGGACCTGAAGATCCATGTTATCCTTTTTGTTGTTGTTTAGTGT
Source organism: Moschus berezovskii (assembly GCF_049115385.1). Taxonomy (NCBI): domain Eukaryota; kingdom Metazoa; phylum Chordata; class Mammalia; order Artiodactyla; family Moschidae; genus Moschus; species Moschus berezovskii. Next base: position 47,300,308 of record NC_142464.1, on the reverse strand, counting down.
CTAAGTCATGTCCGATTCTTTTGCAACCACAGGGACTGTAGCCTGCCAGGCTCCTCTGTCCATGGAATTTTCCAGATGAGAATACTGGAGTGGGTTGCTACTTCCTTCTTCCAGGAGAAGCCTATATATATATATACACACACATAAACAACAACAAAACAATGTATATATATTATATTATATAACAACTATATATATATATTTTATATATATACAAAAGCAACAAAAAAACACAAACATATATATATATATACATGTTTTTTGTTGTTGAAAACACAAATCAACTTAGAGATGGACTTCAGTTGAAGTTCTTGGTTATATTCAAAAGAAAACTATTCTGGTTAATTTATATATATATATACACCTAAGTATTATATGTGCTTTCCTGGTGGCTCAGTGGTAAAGAATCACCTGTCAATGCAGGAGACATGGCTTCAATACCAAAGTCAGGCACGGCAACCCACTCCAGTATTCTTGCCTAGACCGTCCCAAGGACAGAGGAACCTGGTGGGCTATGGTCCATGGTGTTTCAGAGAGTCAGACACGACTGAAGTGACTGAGCACGCACATATGCATATATGTCATTACAGTTTCATCTTTTATCTCTCTCTTTTCTTTCAGATTTTCTGCAAAGAAATTACATATATATAAAGAGATTATAAAAATGTGTAAAGAGAGTATACATACATACACACACACACACACACACACATATATATATATATATATATATGTATGTATGTATATATATATAGGGCTTCCCTGGTGGCTCAGAGGTTAAAGCGTCTGCCTCCAATGCAGGAGACCCGGGTTCGATCCCTGGGTCGGGAAGATCCCCTGGAGAAGGAAACAGCAACCCACTTCAGTATTCTTGCCTGGAGAATCCCATGGACTGAGAAGCCTGGTAGGATACAGTCCACGGGGTCGCAGAGTCGGACACAACTGAGCGACGGAACGGAACGGATGTATATATATAAGGAAAGCAAGCAATTCCTTCTTTCCTAAGGCATATTTGAGTAAACACAGGGCATTCCAATGGATAGTCAACCTCTCTCTGTTTTCAGCAGAATTCCAAAAATCATTCAGTTTTAATATAAGAACTTCCAAATTTCTTGAAGTTACTTCAAGAAACTGAATCACCCTTTAATTATATCATATGAAGAAATTATATGGTGGTATTACCAGAGTGGTTATTGTCAAAGCTAAATAGTGAATTTTTATGTGACAGCATTCTACAAATAGAGTGTTATCAAGACAAACAGTTTTCTCACAAATATCCCACTTCTGAACTTAAAATGAGGGTCAATTGTGAGGGTGTTTTGTTGTTGAAAACACAAATCAGCTTAGAGATGCACTTCAGTCAGAATTCTTGGCTGTATTCAAACTAAAACTATTATGGCTAATTTAAGAAGAAAGATATTGGAAATAATAAGCAAAAAGGCTGAGGAATGTGGTTCAGTTCATGCATATATCCACAGGAAGGTAATAATGACTTCTACAGCTAATGTCAGTGAAGATCTTCATATGTGCCAAATACCGTTCCCCCAGCATGTTTTCATTCAATCCTTGAAGCAGTGTTATAAGATAATGACTATTATCATCCCTATTTTACAGAGGGAGAAATTGAGGCAGTCTTTAAAGGCTTTATCTGATGACATTAACCTATTAACTGGTAGAATTTTCAGCAGTAAAGCCCATGTTAATAGGGATAGCCTTCTTGGGTGCCTCTTCTGCTTTCACTGCTCACCATGTAGTGCTTCTCTCACCGCCATCTTTACTACCACTGGGCACTGGTAGCTCTTTGCATCACTTGTTCTAGATTTAGAACTTGGGTGTGGATATCTCATGCCCATTCCCTGTCTTCTAGGAGATTAAGAAGCAAATATTCAGCCTCTGGTGGCTGGATTTATTCAATAATAGATGTCTCAGAACTAGAAATGAAGTTCAGGTGCTTAGCAGTCAACAGAACACAACACACCCCTATCTCTGATAGTACTAATTACCTCGGATGAAAAATCTAAGAACTATTCGAAGACTACCACGCAATTTAGTAAAATTACAACTGTGGGAAATGTTAATTGATGACAAACGTAAATGACCTTGCTTCTAAAAGTTACCCTTTTGAATTCCATCCCAAGCATAAGCAATTTAACATCATTAAAAAAAAGAAAAACTGAAGATAATAATTGTGTACTTTGAATAAACTCTTTAAAATCTTTTGAGAACCAATACTATGGGACATTGAATCTGATTCATAGCAATTTTTTCCAATATAAACTTGGAAGTCAGATACAACAAGAAGTGAATGGTGGAAAAGGACCGAGAAAAACAGCAAGTGAATGAGATTTCTATTGCAGAATGCTTTTGACATGGTCCAGTTACTGCGTCACGACTTCATGTTTCTTAATCTTGGCAATAGAATAAAGTCCTCAGCAGAAGGACTTTTTTCAAGTCCAAAACATGACACTTCAGAGCTCTAACCATAACTTCTCTTTTTATGTCTACGGGATTTACAGTGTTTGCAGATGGAAGTAATTTAATACTGTGGTGATCTTTCATCTAGCCTGTTTCCTTTCAGTGACCTTATGTTTACTATAAGAAAACACCAACAAGGTGTCTGATTTCTTCATGGAAAAATGGCAACTATTTAAAACAAAAGGATTTTGTCCAACAGAATCATAAATCTTTCAGTGTTTCTGTAATTTAACAAAAAAAGGCTCATTTGTTCTGTGAAGAGTGTTTGCCGGCAAGACAAGGCCAATTTGACTTTCTCATAAAAAATGCATTTTTTGAGGTGGGGGAAGATAGCAGTGGAATAAAAAGTCACTGTTCTATCTATGGCAGGAGAATCAAATCTTTTCATTTTTGTGGCTTTGCCTCAAACTGTCCCCAAGATATCAGTTTGAAAGAAAAACCCCAGAATCTTTCCTGGCATTTCCCAGGATGCTTTGAAAATAATAGCAAGTTCTTTGTGCCCTTCACACATCTCTACTTCAGCATGTGTGGTTCCTGCTGATTTTAAAGCCTGTTCTGAACCCCAGAAAGCAGACTCTTCCTGGGATGAGAGAAACTCTTGGTAACCACAGCAACACACCTTTCCAGGGAATCTTCCCATTGACATTTGATAGTTCGAGTCATAAATAATGGAGTGAATCTTTCAGCAGAAGACCAGAAGCTGCAACTGGAACACTCAGGAAATGCATAACAGCTGCCTTTAAGGTGATGAGATGCAAGTTGCCTCCCTATATAAGAGGCAATTTTTCCAGTAAGAGAGAACTTGAATCTGGAGTGTTCATTTTGTTTACACCATAGATCAAGGAGATGAAAATGCAAATACTCTCATGAGTTCAATGCTACATCCAAATACATATTAGAGACTCTAGAGTGTAGGTTTGGCCTCTGTGTGTGAAGAACTCATTCATGAATTATTTACAAATATTATTTTGTGATATGGAGCAGGTCCTTGAACAGGATGAAATATTTTAAACAGAAATTATGTATTGAGTATCTAATGTGTGACAAAGTGTTCTGATCCTTGGAAAAGAAATAAGAAACAAAGCACGTAGAAGATACAGACGAAAAAGAAGTAATATGTAAGGAGGTATTTGAAGATGACTTGGAATTAGGTAGGTGGAAAGTGGGGAGAATAAGGAGAGAATTCTGGGCAAAGGAAATAGCTTAGGTAAGGACTTAGCTACAGAGAAACCATGGTGTATTAGAGAACTGAAATTGCTTCAGCATGTTGATCTCTGGCCAAAAAACATATTCATTCAACATTCAAAACTATCTATTTCTGTTCCTATGATCCAGCAGGAAACGTTCCAGGTGTTTGGGGTATGACCGTCAGCGAAGCAGAGAGAGAGTGTTTCTTGTCCGTGTGGAGTATATCACATAATTCATCCTCGGGGTCACTTCTCCCCTCTTCCTATATTTTCACCATATAAGGAAGAGGGAGTGATTATACTGCAAGAGCTACCACTGAAAGCCTACTGTCTTATGGTTTTGGAACACTGAACATTATCCACCTTTAATTTGCATTGATAAAAATTAAGGAAGCCTCTAAAATGTTCCAATTACTGCTTTGGACTTGATTAGTAAAAAGATAAACTTGATTATATATTATAGATCACAGAGTTAATGCAATCCCAATCTGTAACCAAGCAAGTTATTTTGCAGATATTAATAAACTAACTATACAGTTTATATGGAAAGACAAAATGCCCAGAACTGGCAATAAAATATTAAAAGAGAAAAACAAAGTCAGAGGACTGAGGCTACCCACTTCAAGATTTACTACAAAGCTGCATTAAGCAAGACAGTGTGGCATTGATGAAAGAAGAAATGAAACAAAGAGACTGATGAAACAGAATAGAGTCCAGAAATAGACTCACACAAACATTGTCAACTGATCTTGAACAATGATGTAAAGGCAATCGAATGGAGAAGAGATAGTATTAAAACAACTGGGTATCCACTTTCAAAAGATACTCTATGCACAGACCTTACAACTATCACAAAATTAATTCAAATTGATTATAGAGCTAAATGTTAAATGCAAAACTATAACACTTCTAGGAGATGATATAGCAGAAAATCTAGATGACCTTGGGTTTGGTGATGAATTTTACTAGATACAACACCAAAAGCATGATCCATGAAAGAAAAAGAATATTAAATTTGACTTCATTAAAACTAGATATTGCTGTTCAGCAAAGGGCATTATTAAGAGAATGAAAGACAAGTCACAAGGTAATATAAAATTTTTGCAAAATACATATCTGATAAGGGACTTCATCTGAGATATACAAAGAACTCTTTAACACTCAACAAGATGAAAACCAAACATCCCAGTTAAAAAATGAGTAAAAGACCAGGCAGCTAGATATAAAAATCTCTGAAGTTATAATATTCCCTCACACCATATACAAAAATAAGCTCAAAATGGTTTAAAGGCTTAAATATAATACACGTCACCATAAAACTCCTAATAGGGAATGCAGGCAAAACATTCTCTAACATAAATCACAGCAATATTTTCTAAGATCAATCTCCTAAGGCAAAATAAATAAAAGCAAAAATAAGCAAATGAGACCTGATCAAACTCGAAAGTTTTTTCAAACAGCAAAGGAAACTATCAGCAAGATTAAAAGACAACCAGCATATAGAATGGGAAAAAATTTGCAAATGATGTAAACAAAAATGGGTTAATATTCAAGCAGTACAAAAAGGTCATACAACTAAATATCAAACCACTGAACAAATCAGTCAAAAACTGGGCAGAAGACCTAAAAAGACATTTCTCCAAAGACGTACAGATGGGTAACAGGCACATGAATGTTGAATATCACTAATTCTTAGAGAAATTCAAACCAAAACTACAATGAGGTATCACCTCACACTTCTCAGAACGGCTATCATAAAAAATCTGTAAATAATACATGCTGGAAAGGGTGTAGAGAAAAGGGAACCCTCTTACACTGTTGGTGGGAGTGTAAACTGCTGCAGCCACAACGGAAAACAATATAGAGATTTCTTGAAAAATTAAAAAATGAGCTACCATATGATCCAAGAATCTTACTCCTGGGTATATACTGGAAAATATGAAAACTCTAATTCAAAAACATATATGGCCCTCAATATTCACAGCAGCACTATTTACAATAGCCAAGGCATGAAAACAACCCAAGTGCCCATGCCAGAGTTTCAAGAGCAAGGGAGGAAGGATGCATAGGTAGAGTAGAGGGGAATTTTAGACAATGAAACTATTCTATATAATAGTATCAGGGTGGAAATATGGAATTATGTATTTATCAAATCCCAGGAAATGTATGGCATAAAGTATAAATTATGGACTTGACTGACAAGTATATGTGAAAGTGGGTTCATTAGTTATAGCTAATGTATCACACTAATGGGGCGTCCCTAGTGGCTCAGAAGATAAAGAATCTGCCTGCAGTGTGGGAGACCTGGATTCCATCCCTGATTTGAGAAGATCCCCTGGAGAAGGAAATGGCTACCCACTCCAGTATTCTTGCCTGGAGAATTCCAAGGACAGAGGAGCCTGGTAGGCTACAGTCAATGGGATTACAAAAAGTGGACATTACTGAGTGACTAACATTTTTATTTCACACTTTCATTTTCACACCACACTAATGGGGGAATGATGTGGGAGAGGTGTAGGAGGAGGAGGCAGAGTATGTGTGAACTCTATGCTTTCCATTCAGTAGTGCTGTAAGTATAAAACTGCTCTAAAAAGCAAAGTCTAATAATTTTGTAAAAAGATGAATAAAGAATATGAAATTTTTCTTGATCTTAGAGACCTCTTGGTGACTCAGGATACCTATCTGTCTACACCTATCAGTCTTTCTGTTTGTATTTCCACCTAATTTTCTATCATCTATAAATCCATCTCTTTATCTATTTGTCCAAAATTGTGATTTGCTTTGTAATAGAGGAATAAAGAAAATGTTCTGTGAACCCAAGAAACATAGGTCAGAATTAAATCCCCTGTGATTTGGTGGGTAATGCCTAAAAAGAAACAAGGTTAAAAAACAGTGGTAAGTTGAGAAATATCCTTAAGCAAAATGAAGATACATAAAACTCATCCTGGAAAGTGTAACTATAGCATATGGTACATGAGAGGAATAAGCAAGAGATAAATTGACTTTTTAGTCTGGAGCTAGACTGAAAAGGGCCCTCTAGCATCAATGCGCTGGGTGCCTATTCCATACAGGCTCTGAGCCCTCTCAGTTCAGTTCAGTTCATTTCAGTCACTCAGTCGTGTCCCACTCTTTGGGACACCATGAACCACAGCACGCCAGGCCTCCCTGTCCATCACCAACTCCTGGAGTTCACTCATACTCATGTGCATCGAGTCAGTGATGCCATCCAGCCATCTCATTCTCTGTTGTCCCCTTCTCCTCCTGTCCCCAATCCCTCCCAGCATCAGAGTCTTTTCCAGTGAGTCAGCTCTTCGCATGAGGTGGCCAAAGGATTGGAGTTTCAGCTTCAGCATCAGTCCTTCCAATGAACACTACCTCTGCCTAATTTTGTGGTAGTGCTCATGGTTTAGATGCTAAGCTATGTCTGACTCCTGTGATCCTGGAACCCGCCTGGTTCCTCATTTTGTGAACACTTACAACAACTCTGCAAGACAGGTATTGTTCACTTCATTTTCCTAAAGAGGACAGTGTGCTCAGAGAAATGCATTTATTGGTTGACGAAGGCTGATAGGCCTTTCCATGATATTCAGTGAGCCTCAGTGAAGCTGCTAAAGGGAATGCCATCCCCACTCCAACAGAAGAGATTTTTGCTGGGTGCTTTTATAAACATCTGTTGCACTGCCTTCCATGCCCATATTCCAACACACCAAGGAGATTATGGTCCTTCTCTTGAGATGGAATTTCAGATCTATGAGTTGCTGTTAATAAGACACTCTTCCTCTGATACTGAAGGACTTAAATAGAAAATCACAGTTTCATAGGCAACAATGATACTGCAGAGGTAAGATTGTAGTGGTGACGTGTATAAACTTAAAAAACAGTTATTCCGGCAGAAGTGTGTGTGTGTGTGTGTGTTGGAGGAGTAGACTAGTGAAGATGCTCCACTCTTGCCAAAGAAGTCACACAGGAGAGGACTTTGGGAATTAAGTGTACAGAGCATGGAGAAGAAATGAGAAGGTCCCTCCTCTGAACACTACCCCCTACTGCCCACAGTGGAAGCAGTCGATGGTGCTGCTGCTGCTAAGTCGCTTCAGTTGAGTCCGAGTCTGTGCGATCCCATAGACGGCAGCCCAGCAGGCTCCCCGGTCTCTGGGATTCTCCAGGCAAGAACACTGGAGTGGGTTGCCATTTCCTTCTCCAATGTGTGAAAGTGAAGTCGCTCAGTCGTGTCCAACTCTTAGAGACCCCGTGGACTGCAGCCTACCAGGCTCCTCCGTCCATGGGATTTTCTAGGCAAGAGTACTGCAGTGGCTAGCCATTGCCTTCTCCGAGCAGTCGATGAGATCCTTCCATTGCCACCATTCAGAGAATGGACAAGGTGTTTGGTTATCTCCTCCGGTGAAAATGATACTCTCCTATTATACAAACAGTGAGTATTTGATAGACATTTTCAAGGTGCCATTCATTTAATCTAAGTTTTACAAATCCATGAGATGGGACAAAACTGAGACTTCAAGTAGTTCAGATAATTCAACCAAGAATAGTAACAAGACAGAAACACAAGCTCCCTGACTCCAAAGCCTTAGTTATTCTTAGACACTTATCTGTGATGTTGGATCAATTGAGAAGTATGTTAGTGGTTGACCTTTTTGCTGAATATTTAATGTAATATTAATTATTTCAGGATGTTTCTCTGAAATTATTCCCATTAGTGGTTTCTTTAATTGCACACACAGACACACACACGTACATGCAGACATTCAATTAATAATTCAGAAAACATTTACTTGGATTCAAGTATTAAGTGCTTGTCTCCCCTACTGGGTTGTGAGTTTCATCAGTGTGAACACAATGTATAAATAGCATGGAGTGCAGTCTCTGGTGTATATTAATGCTTAATAAATATTTGTCACATTAATCAGTCTCCTCTTACAAGAGGAGAAGTTATGTATGTAGATGTCAGGAAACAACAGTCTACACTTGTTGTCTTTTTATGGCAGAAGAGTTAAGACCATAAAGAAGGGCAAGACCAGTTACAATTTGTCACTCTATCCAGTAGATCCCTGTTGAGTGTCTTGATACCAATCCCATCCCTTTTCCAAACTTGCAACATTTCTCTCATCTGGTTTGTTTCTGAGGATGCTCCTCTGGCAACCTTTAAAATTTTTTTTTTTATTTCTTACTATTTTTTTCTCGTTTATGATGTTGTATCAGTTATGGCTGCCCCTTACAGATCACCTCCAACCTTCACTTCTTGTACTCACTCTTGTTTATTCCACTCTTGGCTCAAGACAACTGGCCCCTGGAGGCTTGTCTTTCTAATCCCCAGGCTTTTAGGCCCTCCTCTTGAAGCAACTGGGATTTTTTTTTTTTTTTTTAAGTTGCTTGGAACATAAAGATATCCAGCCAGCTCCACTATGTGGGGTTTAATAGTACAAATAGTGTTTGAATATGTTTATTTGCTTTATAAATACTCTGCTTTATGACTGAGATCTCCAAGAGGAAAATATTTATACTATTATGTCTCATTTTTAGTAAAAATAATTGTATGTTTATTTAAGGTATGAGTTCTTTAAGAAAAGCATAATTTAATTCTTAATTTGAAAATGCTTTCAGCAAGCTTTCAGTTGTATGTTGTGATTGTTGCTTGTATTAATACTATAGCTAACGTTGTAAACAAAGACAAATGGCTTGGATTTTATGGAAGTTATTTTAAAGTTGATCACAATTTGTAATGAAGGCCTAACAATTTATCTAGCATATAATTACTCAAATAACCAAGTGAAATGTATAGATATGATGAAAGGGACATTTATGAGAGCTGTTTCCTTCTGTGAGAATCTCAGAATGAGAGTTTTGTCCATTACTGAATTAGGAAACATATTCCAACACTATAAATTATTTGGATAAGATAACACACATTTTTTTCCCTCTGGAAAGTCAAGCTACTTTGAGCAGAAAACAGATTCTATGGCCACCACCCCACAGAAACTCAGTGGGCCTCTCTGGCAGGGCATGAAGGAGTTTGATCTTTGGTCTAATTAGACATACTCCCTCTGGGACTCTGCTTAGAAGTCAAAATTAAGGCTTGCCTTGTTCTTTCTCAGGGATGGAGAAATCCATTTCAATTCAGCAGCGTTTCCTTGATTTGAACACATTTGGGGACTTGAAAGCTTAGCAGAACAAGCTCAAGGGTTGCAGTCTGGAGCTGCCAGTTAGCAGAATTGGCAGGCACCCCTCTTAAGCTTTTTGGTATAAAAGAGACTGCTTCCCTCCCACAAGGAGAACCAAAGCCATATGGCCCAAACCCCAAGTGGCTCTCCTCCACAGCTTGTGGTTTCCCTGAACCTTATTTCCCAACTCAAGGCCTGCCAGCAATTCTGGGATAGCAGATACATAATATCAAGATTTTGTATCTCGCAGTGAAGATACAGACATAATTCAATTCCCAAGTCATGGGTGGTGTGCCTATTATGTGTCAGACATCTTCCTGTGCAAAAGGAGATGGAGATGCCATTGTCTCTTCCCAACCCAGGGATCCAACCAGTGTCTCTTACATCTCCTGCATTGGCAGACAGGTTCTTCACCACTAGTGCCATTTGAGAAGTAGCTTTTTCTGTGGCTGCTGATCAATTCCTCTTCATACAAATAGAAAGGAAATGAGGGAAAAGATATTCTGCTATGAAAGTATTATAGAAAATTAGAAAGGGCACCAAATTTGGAATCATATGACTCTATCTGATCTCTGGTTCAAATATTTACAAGTTATGTGCAAACCCAATTAACTAATCAAACCTTTCTTTAACATGCCTTATGCTTTATTCACATCATTAAGTTTTAGGGATGCTAATATAAAAGTGATGTGAACACTGTCTTCGAGATAGTTGAGCTTGTGTCTTCTGAGTCATTTTTTATCATCTATTAAAATTATTATAATAATTACTGACCTTTCTATCTTATTGAGCTATTTTGAGAATCAATTTATTAATACATGAAAACTATTCACTATAAAAGATTATGCCTACAGATTTGGTAGATTTACATAGTTTATTATGTTCAAATAATTTTCAGTGTCTGGAGTATCCAAAATAATATATCTTGGTATAAAAGAAACCAAAAACAAAACAACAAAACTTGTTTCTGAATTTCAGACCATTATTTCTTCCTTTACAACATTGGTTCTAAAAGTGTGGTCCTTGGATAAGTAGCATCAGCACCACTTGACCACCTGGGTGCATAGAGATGTAAATTTGGGGGCCCCCAAGTGAGATCTAATTATTTAGAAACTTTGGTGATGGGGTTCAGCAATCTGTGTTTTAACAAGCCCTCCACATGACTCAGATATAACCCATCAAGGTAGAGTATCCTATTATAGATCTTCTTGTGTTTCCCCATCTAAACATCATGACTTTCCAAAGCTGCTACAATTTAGGCCAACAGTTTTTCAAAGATCTCTACAGGAGCAGAGTGAGAATCTAAGAAGAGATGGAGATTCAAGAACAGTTTGATTTATGTAACTTCACATCGCTTCATCTTTCACTGACCAAGAGATTTATTCATCAGACGTTTACTGAACACATACTATGTACCAATTGAACTCATTTTAGCTCTCTGTTTCCCATGTGATCTTGCTTTATTCAAATGACCTGGTACATTAAAACAAATTTTTTTTAAGTGTTTTCTGACATTGTTCTTAACGCCTGGAAAATCACTTTATTCATTTTCTGCTCTAAGATCAATTTCTTTTTTTACTCTATTTTTATTGTCCTTTTCTGTCAATAAAAAGCCAGGGAAGACAATGGGGGCTAATACGTTGAAGCATTTTCCTCGTGTACAGCAAGACTTTATTGAAAACTCTCCACAGGAAGCCTGTCTTTGTTTTACTGCAAGAACCTGGCGACCCTGAAGAGGCAGTTCTATCTTGAAAGTCGAAACATCTTACTGCTTGCCAAAAGCAAGAGGGACTTGCACTGTGGGATTTAAAGAGATTTTATGTATGTGAAGGAACATTCCCTTGATTATATTCTCTTCAGAGACAGAACCAAGGCATTCAGAAACATCTGTGCAGTGGGAAGCTGCCGGGATAGATTTTTCATGTTCAGTTAATTGGCCCCACGCAAGCCTTGAGAGGAAGATCTCTGAGCAGTGGTTAGAACACATGAGATGAGCTTTACATGTTCCTTTTGTTTATGGCATTTTATTATTTCTCCACACCCTGATAGAGAGTTAATTTGGGGGAAATAAGTTGAAGGCTTACTTTGCCCAGCTCCTTCTTTCTTTGTATTGGTATATCATATCTGCTTTCCCTCTCTGAAATTCTCATTGCTTTTATAAACGAGAAAACAACTCAATGAAGCTGACATGCACCATGGAGAATCAGACCTTTCCCTCCCAGGATGTCAGGCTTATTTAGTGGCCATTTTAATGAATCTCTTTCCATTTTATCAGGAAGTCTCCTAGAGAAGGTGATGATTAATGCAGAAAAGCAAAAATATAGTCAACACATTCCGTTCCGTTCCGTCGCTCAGTCGTGTCCGACTCTTTGCGACCCCGTGGACTGTAGCCTACCAGGCTTCTCCGTCCATGGGATTCTCCAGGCAAGAATACTGGAGTGGGTTACCATTTCCTTCTCCAGGGGATCTTCCCGACCCAGGGATCGAACCCAGGTCTCCCACATTGGAGGCAGACACTTTAACCTCTGAGCCACCAGGGAAGCCCTAGTCAACACATTATATCACCATTAATGAATGCAAAAGCTACTTTGCTCACAGGGCAAGGGGATTGTAGTTTTTTGACTGCTCCTCAAGTCATAGAAAAAGGAAGGTTGATAGAAAATGAAGATTTAGTACTTTATATGTCATTGTTAAACAGCAAGTCATTTCACTCTCTCTAGAAACTAGTATCATCTGAAAATAAGAATAACAACTGCTCATTATACACAACTAAATTTACCTGATTGGGCCTTGAGATGCTCAGTACGTGCATGCTAAGTTGCTTCAGTTGTGTTGGACTCTCTGTGACCCTATGGACTTTTGCCCAACAGGAGTCTGCCTGGCTCCTCTGTCCATGGGATTCTCCAGGCAAGAACACTGGAGTGGGTTGCCATTTCCTCCTCCACGGGATCTTCCAGACCCAGAGATGGAACAAGTATCTCTTATGTCTCTTACATTGGAAGGAGAGTTCTTTACCACTAGTGCTACCTGGGAATTCCTGAGATGCTCAGACTTTCAACCAAACATTATTCTGGATGTTAGGGTGTTTCTGGATGAACTTAACTTTTGGATTGGTGGAGTGAGTACATCAGGTTGCCCTCTCTAATGTGGGTGGGTCTCATTCAATTAGTTGAAGATGTGAATAGAGCAAAAATTACGTGTAAGAAGGGCATGAGTCTTTTCCAACCTCTGGACTCAGACTGAAACACTGGTTCTTCCTGGATCTTCAACCTACCAACTTTCAACTGGGACTTATACCATCATCTCTCACAGTTCTCAAGCCTTCAGACTTGGTCTGGAACTAGGCATTTGCTTTCCTGGCTTTCCAGGTTGCTGATCTGCAAAACTGGGGGTTCTGGGGCATTGATAATTGTGTGAGCCAATTCCTTATAATAAATCTCTCTCTCTCTCTCTGCACATACTATTGGTTCAATTTCTCTGGAAAACTCCAAGTATTAATATCAACTCTGTACTCTAGTACTGTTGTTTCTCCAATTTACAGACAGGGAAACATAAACAAAGGAGACAGGTAAGTTTCTGTGGTGGTTTAAAGGTGTGCCTAGTGATTCTTTGCTATTTTCCTCTTGAAAGGTAAAGCTTAATTTTTCTCCCCTTGAGTTTGAGCTGGACTTAGTGATTCATTTCTAATGAACAGTGTATTGTTGTTGTTCAGTTGCTCAGTCACGTCTGACTCTTGGCAACCCCATGGACTGCAGAATGCCAGGCTTCCCTGTCCATCACCACCTCCCAGAACTTGCTCAAACTCATGTCCATCGAGTCAGTGATGCCATCCAAGCGTCTCATCCTCTGTTGTCCCCTTCTCCTCCTGCCTTCAGTGTTTCCAGTATCAGGGTCTTTTCTAATGAGTTGGCTCTTCACATCAGGTGGCCAAATTATTGGAGTTTCAGCTTCATCATCAGTTCTTCCAATGGATATTCAGGGTTGATTTCCTTTAGGATTGACTGGTTTGATTACCTTGCTCTCCAAGGGAGTCTCAAGAGTCTTCTCCAACACCACAGTTCAAAAACATCAACTCTTTGGAACTCAGCCTTCTTTATGGTTCAACTCTCACATCCATGCATGACTACTGGAAAGACCATAGCTTTGACTATATGGATGTTTGCTGGCAAAGTGATGTCTCTGTTTTTTAATATGCTGTCTAGGTTTGTCATAGCTTTTCTTCCAAAGAGCAAATGTCTTTTAATTTTACAGCTGCAGTCACCTTTTGTAGTGATTTTGGAGCCCAAGAATACTGGAGTGGGTAGCCTATCCCTTCTTCAGGGGAACTTCCCGATCTAGGAATCAAACTGCGGTCTCCAGCCTTGCAGGTGGATTCTTTAGCAGCTGACCTACCAGGGAAGCCCAAACAGTTTATAACAGATGTGAAAGAATGTCTCTCTCAAGACTAAATAATAAAATTGCTATGATTTCTGTCTTGAGTTTTCCCTCTGTCTCTCTGAAAACTCACTCTGGGGACAACCAGTTACTGTGCTTGTAAGCAGTGATGTAAAGTAACGCATCCAGTGAGGCACAGAAAGCTCCCACCAACAGAGAGCTTGGATTCTCCTACTTCTTCACGTAATCCTGGTCTTATGAAAGAACCTCAACCAAAAGCAACTCGCTAGGACTTTCTGGGTTCCTGACCTTCATAAGTGGTGTGGATAAATGTTTATTGTTTTAAGCTGCTGAATTTGCGATATTTTGTTACACAGCAAGAGATAACAATCACTCTTGCCAAAGGTCACAGAGTTCAGAAAAGTCAAAACCAGGATCTACATCCAGATCCACACTCCAGAGTCAGAATTTTTAATGAGCATCTCCTATGGCCTCTCATAATGACAAATGATCACAGACCATAAATCTACCACTACTATTTGCACCCTCAAAACAGCCTGGTAAAGGAAGAGACCATGGCTTTCATATCTCAGTTCAAATAGCTCTTTTCACAGATCTTCTTTAAAAACAGTAATTCAAAGTAATGGCATTTGTTTTCTCCTTTGTCACTAGACCTCAGAGATGTTCCTGTCAAACTTAGATGAGGGATTGAGGCTCAGTTGTGCCCTACCCCAAGAGACTCCTGCCTGAAAGAAGGTTAAATGCTTGTCATTTTTGTTTTCTTATTAAGAAATAATATTTTATGAGACACAATCTGACTAATTGAGGCCTCTGCTTAATTGATATCTAATTTAATAATGTTCTAACATAATTTTCAAAGAATAATGACAGAATGGCATAATGATACCCGCTTTCCCAGGGATACTTGTGTATAATAAGCTTTGTGACAGATCGCAGTCCCCTAAACTTGCCTTACTTCTCCCTTCAAGCCTTTGCACAGGCTACTCTCACTTCCTAGACAGCCCTTCCTCCCATGGCACTTCCTCCCCATCTATCTTAAATACAAATGCCTCCTTTTATCCTTCAAGATTCAGCTGTATAGGCAGCTAAAATACATTCTTGTTATCATTTTACCCTCAGTTATCCCTTGGGTTCCAATAGTATAACGCAGACTAAAACAGCTCTTTTAGAAAAAAATAGATGCTAATTTCAGTCAAGCTTGCATTATATACTAGATGTGTTGTTGTTGCTAAATCCTGTCTGACTCTTCATAAACTCCTGGACTTCAGCACAACAGGCTTCTCTGTCCTCCACAATCTCCTGGAGTTTTCTCATCCTTGGGTAAATTTCCCAAGCCCACTACATCTTAATCTTTTGTCTCTCAAATGGAGACAATATAATTGTGAAGATTAGTTACTCAATAATTCAGAATGGTACCTGGCATAGAAAAAATCCTAAATAAGTATTAGCTATTATTTTGTTAAGCATGCATCAAAATGCATACAAAATTTTCAATTACTTTCTCTCTTAGCAAAGGTGTCTTTTGAATGAAGGAATGTAATTTTGATGTTTTTGTCTTTAGAGCACTGATGCTGATGGCTAATGCTGTGGGAGTGAGAGATTTTCTTGTTCATTTATCTTCATTGCCACTTCATTTCAAAATATATCCCCAACTGAATTTTCCCTATGTTTGCTTCTATCCAAGCATCCTGCCAAATTTTTAGGTCTTAAAATTTGAGTCATAATGACTCCCTCCCCATCTCTTTCTTCCATCCTTTTAAAGCATTTATTTTATGCTTTTAACATTGACTCCCTTTTCTTCATTCCAAGGGCATTAGAGTTAACCTAGCCCTCATTTCCTCTAATTCTTTTGCTTCAGCCACCTCTAGTGATTCACGGCTTTACTTATGTTTGGTCTCTCCAGCTCCAATCTACTATTCTCCATGCAGATATATTTATTTCTCCCCAAATAGCTCTTATCGTATTACTCCCTGCTAAAAATAATTTATTGGCTGCCCATGTCTTTAGAATGGGAAATTTCACATATTTGTCGCAGTTTGTAGTGAAGACACATTGCCTATTTTTACCTTACTCATTTTCTCTCCTCTATTGAAACCGTATGGTTTATGCTTTTATATCATACCCCATCCTTCTCCATCTCCGGGCTTTTAACCGTTTTGTTTCCGTATTCTGGAATGTCCTCTTGCCCCAAATTTGCGTGTGGAAATAATGTGGTCTCGAGAAGACCGTCTCAAATGTCAGTTTCTCCATGAAATCGTTCCTCATTACCTCACTCTGTTCTCAAGTCCAGATGCTGCAATTTCTCCTTCTTTGTATCTCCATAGCCCTTTGTTCTTTGTTCAGAAACTTTCTCCTATCCCTTTGGATTTTGTCTCCTTCTCTTGCAAATTTTAAATTCCTTTTGTTTTAATCACCTTGATAATCATCTCTCTTCTGAAGTTAAGCACAGTGCTTTGCATCAAATCAAGACTTGGATCCTGAATTGAATTGTACTATATAACCAATTAAAATTCCTGGTAATGTAGGTATAACTAGAATTATATAAATGCAGTTTAAAATAAAGTCATGTCATTCTCCCCAGATTTTTGGCAAGTGACAAACATCACTGCTGTTTAGCCATCTCCAGCATAAATACCTTTACCTAAAATGTCATGACTATGTGGATAAATTGTCTTTGTATGAATGTTTGGAAAAAAATTGCTGTCTGTCTTCTTTCCAATTACTGGAAGACCAAAACGAGTCAACTCAAGATAGACTTTTAACAAGGTATTTCCCTGTAATGATAATTGCTTTTGGGTCTCAAACTGACTTATTTACTAGCTTTTCAATTTGGAAGTCATTTCTTTTCAGGACCTGAAGGGTTTTTGCACTGCCTGGGGAATTGGGCAGCCACTTTAAATTAGAAAAGAGCCAAAATATTCAACATACACTCAGATTTGTGATATTTGTGATGGCGCTAGGGTTAGGAGAAGAGAAAATGTGGGATGGAAAAGGGTGAAATCTTTTTTTTTTTTTTTTAGCCTTTCTTAATGGTATTTTCTTAGTCAGGGGGAGAAAGGAAAAATAAGGAACCCTGATTTGTATGTGCTAAACACAGGATTGGAGAAGGCAATGGCACCCCACTCCAGTACTCTTGCCTGGGTAATCCCATGGATGGAGGAGCCTGGTAGGCTGCAGTCCATGGGGTCGCAAAGAGTCAGACACGACTTCACTTTCACTTTTCCCTTTCGTGCATTGGAGAAGGAAATGGCAACCCACTCCACTATTCTTGCCTGGAGAATCCCAGGGACCGGGGAGCCTGGTGGGCTGCCGTCCATGGGGTCACATAGAGTTGGACACGACTGAAGTGACTTAGCAGCAGCAGCAGCAAACACAGGATACTGCATAGACTCAATGGGCATGAGACCATGATTGCCAGCCAGCATAGAAAGTATTCTTTGCAGGGCTCCACGAAATTTAAAACTCTTCAAATGAGGAACAAATGGTACTAGGGCAATAAAAGAAATGTTTTTCAAGTATGTATTGTTAATTATTTTTTTTAAATTAGGGTTTACATACACATTTGATACAATAATTCTTAACCTTAATAAGAACGGCATGTTGCAGAATTCCCACCAGAAAGTTGAGAGGTATCTGGAACACAGAAGACAGGTTTGGCTCCCAACACAAAAGGCCCTTGACTCCCAGAGGCAATATTTTTCTTTGAAAATTATTAAGCCCTTCAAATTTTGTTAATAAATCTATTTGAAGTAAAAAAAATGTGAGTTGAGGAGTATGCACCATTGCTAGCTACAAGCTAAAAATGAGGTCTAATTTTGTCTATATATTTTGGGTTTGTTCTTTATTCTTCTCAGGGTATTTACTACCTTTATACCGAAGGAAACAAAGAAATTCAATGATCTGAAGATACCACATTTTCTTTGAAATGAAAGTTACTTTTTTAAAAAATTGAAAACTTTAAGGATTATGAAATAAGCACAGAATTTCACTTAGAAAGGAACATTAACTGAAGCACAGATGTTTAAAAAAAAAAGGAAATTGACTTTTCTCCATCTCCCTCTGGAGACCAGGGAATGTTATCAAGAACTGAAATAATTAATTGTCACTAAAGGACACACTTATCAAATATCATTTACATCAAATTTGCAGTTCCTTTTTTCCTATACTTAATAGCCAATTAAGATGTAAAAATGTGCCTGTTAAATAATATCACAACCATGTTAATAATGAAACAGCAACTTTGTGAAAGTTAATCTAGGGGATCATTCTGAATTTTCTCACAAAGGAAATTAACTTTGATAACCATCTTTCTGACTGCAGAAGAAAATGAATATATTATTTCCATATGTGTCTATAACACATAAAAACATATTTGAATTTTAAGGGCATATTAAAACAATAATTCAGCTTTCCAAAATTGTCACATCAGGAGAAAATTGTTTACCTTAGAAAACTAATGTTCACACCACCAATTGCTACAATAAGTGTCTCTAAACAATATACTCTTCACTGCATTTAATAGCTGTTTTTAAGATAAAAATATGAAGGTTACTGAATGCATAGCTGATGATAATGTACTGCACTCATTCTTAAGATTTTCAAAATATCTCATTCTGTGGGCATAAGTTTTCTTATTTGAATAATGCAGTAGAGTACTGGACATGCTTGAAGAATTGTATTCCTATTAACAGCCTTCTTTGGGGCACACTGATACAGTTTTCACTCTTTTTTTTCTATGGAAATAAAGAAGTATGCACACATGTATATACATACACACATTAATGTTAAGTTGTATATGTATATGTGTATGAACATATACATGTAATTTATTGAGGGACAATTTAGGTTCAATAAATAAATACATTCATTCAAGTGTATACTCTGAAATTTTGCAAGATGTATAGATATTGCGTCCACCACATAGCCAAGCGGGGCTTCCCTGTGGCTCAGATGGCTAAGAATCTGCCTGCAATGCAGGAGACATGAGTTTGATCCCTGGGTCAAAAAGATCCCCTGGAGAAAGGAATTGCCATCCACTCCAGCTTTCTTGCCTCGAGAAGCCCATGGACAGAGGAACCTGGTGAGCTACAGCCCATGGGCCACAAAACGTCAGGCCCAACTGAAGTACCAACACTTTCACTTTCTCTAAGGTCAAGATAGAGAAAGTAGCATTCTACTACCCCTCCCCCCCAATTTTCTTCCTGTTTATCGATCTCCAGTATCTCATTCCAGGTGAAGCCAACACAAATATGCTTTCTGCTACTTAGATTAGTTTTGCTTGTTCTAGAATTTCATATGTATAAAACAATACAGAATGTACTTTTTAACATACTTTTGCATTCACCCATCATAAGATTTTAGAAATTCATACATACTATTCTCCTTTTTCCTTAGATAGTAATTTGATTGGATAGCACAGTTTACTCACCTATTGACAGACAATTCAGTTGTCTCCAGTTTGGAGTTGTTACATAAAAGGTTCTTTGAACATTGCTTTACAAATATTCCCATGGCTATGTTTTAATTTCTGTTGTTAGATATCTAGGAGTAGAATTTCTGTCATTCAGAAACTGTTTTTTTTTTTTTTTAATTTACAAAAATCACTTAAAGTAGTTCTTAAGTGTTTAAAATGTTTTTCACATTTCACTACCCTTGCAGTGTGTAATAATGCCAGTTACTCCACATCTTTATCAAAACCTGCTATTGTCAGTCTTTTCAGTTGTAGCCATTCTAGCGATATCTCCTGTGATTTTAATTTTCATTTCTCCAGTAGCTAATATTATTGAGTGCTTTTTCATGTGTTCCTTAGCCATTTTGTGTATCCTCTTTGATGAAGTGCTGTTCAAATTTTTGCTGATTTGAAAACTGGATGGTTTTCTTACGAATTGTTTATCCCAAATGAATAATGTCTCCTGTTAGAATTAAATTTTCTAAATATTTTCTCTCACCATAAGGCTTATTGGTTTGTCTGCTAGTTTCCTTTGCATTGTTTTTCAAATAGAGAATTTTTAAAATATTGATTAAGTATAATTTATCCACTTTTGCTTTATATACATATTTTTTTTATCTCTACCTTTAAAAAATAAAATTATAGCATGGTCACAAAGATTTCTTTAGATGTTTTCTTTCAGAACTTTCATTTAAATTTTGTGTTTACGTCCGTGTTCCATTTCAAAGTAATTTTTGTATTTAGTATGTATAAAGGGTAAGATTGTTATGACTTTTCAATGTGGATCTCTAGTTGCAGCACCACTTATTAGAAACATTTTCCTGTCATTAAATTACTTCGTACTTTTGACCAAAATCAACTGATTTTACATGTGTGCTCTATTTATGGAAACTGTATTTTTCTATGAATCTATATATCTATCCTTATGCCAATATCACACAATTTATTTTCAGGCTTACTTTTTTTTTTTTCTGGAACTCTGATCATATGAATGTTAGATTTGCTATTGTCCCAAGATCTCTGTGGTCTCAAGGGTTCTGTTCTTTTGCTTTTCTATCTACTATCTCTGTTTTTCAGATTGGATGATTCAACTGGATAATTCTTTCAGTTTACTAATATTCTCTTTGCCATATTCATTCCATAATTGAACCTCCTGATGATGTTTTATCTTTGTGGTTGTGTTACTATGTCTTTAGTTCAAAAATTCCATTTGGCTCCACACTATATCTTTTGTTTTTGACTGATCATTTCTAATTTTTAAAATTTTTTCAAAAGGATTTATAAGCACCTGCTGGATTTTTGTGATAGTTATTTGTCTTAGTTGACTTGTACTTCCATCACAAAATATCACAAACAGTAGCTTGTGCAAGTGTGCTCAGTCAAGTCTGACTCTTTGCAATGCTATGGACTGTAGCCCACCAGGCTGCTCTGCCCACAGGATTCCCCAGGCAAGAACATTGGGGTGGGTTGCCATTTCTTCCTCGAGGGGATCTTCCTGACCCAGATATCAAACCTGCATCTTCTGAGTCTTCTGGATTGGCAGATGGATTCTTTACTACTAAGCCACCTGGGAAGCCCCCAAACAGTAACTTAAAAAACAGAAATTTATTTTGTTCACAATCTTGGAGGCCGGAAGTAAAAAACTGGCTGTCAATATGACCAGGTTCATGTAAGAAATCTCTTCTGGGCTTGTAGATGTCTGTCTTCTTACTGTGTTCTCATATGGCAGGGAGAGAAAGCAATTCTCTAGTGCCTCAACTTACAAGGGCATTAATCCCATCAGACCAGGGCCCTGGCCTCATGATCTCATCTAAATCTACTTAGATCCCAAATGCCCCATCTCCAAATATTATCACACTGGGGTTTGAGGATCAACATATGAATTTGGGGGTGACACAAACATTAAGTCTACATATTGCTTTAAAATCCTTGTCAAATACTTCCAACATTTATGTCATCACAGTGTAGCATTTTCTGATTGCCTTTTGTCACTGATATTGAGGTGATAATTGTTTGTTGCTACAGTGAGTCATTTTGGATTTTACCCTATAGATTATATACGAGTCTTACAAGACCCTGGATCCTACTGAAATCTATTTAGATGTCTCAGTAAACCTATTTAGATGCAGATGCACACTCTGGCCCATTTTTGTTAGCTGTGATTAAAATGTCAAATATTTCCAAAACTTTTACAGTGGTATATTTGTCAGGATTTTCCAGAGAAACAGAACTAATCAAATATAGGTATAGATAGATGGGTGGTGGTTTAGTTGCTAAGTCATGATTGACTCTTAAGACCCCATGGACTGTAGCCTGCCAGGCTCCTCTGTCCATGGAATTTTCCAGGCAAAAATACTGGAGTCGGTAGCCATTTCCTTCTCCATGGGATCTTCCTGACCCAGGGATAGAACTCAGTTCTCCTGCATTGGCAGGTGGATTCTTTACTGCTGAGCCACCAGGCATTCTCTATAGATAGATATAAGAGGGTATTTATTATAAGGATTAACTCAGGTGGTTATGGCAAGTTGGAGAAATAAGAAAGTCTGTGGCATAACTCAGCTCAAGTCCAAAGACCTGAGAACAAGAGGAGTCAATGTTGTAAGTCACAGAGTACAAAGGCTTGGGAACCAGGAGCTCTGATATCTGAAAGCAAAGAAAATAAATGGTGTGCTCAAGAAAATTGAACAAAAATTTGCCCTTCCTCAGATGTCTTTGCTCTGTTTGGGCCATCAATGTATTGGATGATGCCTTCTGACTTTGAAGAGGGTGTGACTTCTCTACTCAGTCTACTACAAATTTAAATGCTAATCTCTTCCAGAAATACCCTCACAGACACATCTAGAAATAATGTTTTACTGGCTTTCTAAGCATCCTTTCCTGGTGACTCAGATGGTAAAGAAACTACCTGCAATGTGGGAGACCTGGGTTCGATCCCTGGGTCAGGAAGATCCCTTTCAGAAGGAAATAGCAATTTGCTCCAGTACTCTTGCCCAAAAAATTCCAAGGACAGAGGACTCATGCGCAATAGTCCATCGGGTCACAAAGAGTCAGACATAACTGAGTGACTGACACTTTCACCACGGAAAGCTTAATATTTTTGGGGCTTCCCTGGTAGCTCAGTTGGTAAAGACTCTGCCTATAATACAGAAGACCCCAGTTTCTTTCCTGGGTCTAGAAGAACCACTGGAGAAGGGATAGGCTACCCCCTCCAATATTCTTGGGCTTCCCTGGTGGCTCAGCTAGTAAAGAATCTGCTTGCAATGTGGGAGACCTGAGTTTGATTCTTGGGTTGGGAAGATCCCCGGAGAAGGGAAAGGCCACCTATTCCAGTCTTCTGGCCTGGAGAATTCCATGGATTGTTCGGTCCATGAGGTTCCAAAGAGACAGAAATGACTGAGCAAATTCCACTTTCATTTTCAAGCATCCTTTGGTTCAGTCAAATTGACACATAAAATTAAATATCATACCTGTCTGTACTACTAGTACTTGGAAGTCACACTGAATATACTTATTTTGTCAAGCTAAAAGATAAAGGAGGTATGTACAAACAGAAACAATTTTAATTTGGCTTAAGATTTCATATATTAACAGAGACCATCCCATTTCTAGGTCTTTCTCTGTGTTGAGATAATAGACAACAGATAGATCTTATTAGGTAATGAAGATTTCCATTTTTCAATCATTTTCTTGCCCTCCATTTTCGGTCAACCCCGAGACCCAGCCTTTCCTTTCAGAAGCAAAGGCAAAACTCAAGTTCTATTGTAGAAGCTCTCAAATAATAGTTACCAAGTCTTTCCCTTGTATTTTAAAAGGAGATGTCCCATTTTTTTAAAACCATATAAGTTAAAACCACTCCTACTATATGATTTCTGATGCATGTGTTAAAACTATTTTCAACATTATGCACTTTTAATTTTTTTTTCCTTTCCCAGGTAGATTATCAGATCTTGGCTTAGAAGATATTGAACCTTTAATTTTTTATCACCATTTTATCTGTTACACAGGCTGAATTGTAGAAGGATCTCAGTGTATGCTATGTGGCATTTTGGTATATGTGTGTACAAATCCTACTTAAGATTACCAACGGGCGGTTTTTTTCCTTATCTGATAATACTTCAGTTCAGTTCAGTTCAGTTCAGTCTCTCAGTTGTGTCCGCCTCTTTACCAGACCTCCCTGTCCATCCCTAACTCCCGGAGTTCACCCAAACTCATGTCCATCAACTCAGTGATGCCATCCAGCCATCTCATTCACTGTCATCCCCTTCTCCTCCTGCCCCCAATCCCTCCCAGCAACAGAATCTTTTACAGTGAGTCAACTCGTCGCATGAGGTGGCCAAAGTATTGGAGTTTCACCTTTAGCATCGTCCTTCCAATGAACACCCAGGATTGATCTCCTTTAGAATGGACTGGTTGGATCTCCTTGCAGTCCAAGGAACTCTCAAGAGTCTTCTCCAGCACCACAGTTCAAAAGCATCAATTCTTCGGTGATCAGCTTTCTTCACAGTCCAACTCTCACATCCATACATGACCCCTGGAAAAACCATACCCTTGACTAGACGGACTTTTGTTGGCAAAGTAATGTCTGCTTTTTAATATACTATCAAGGTTGGTCATAACTTTCCTTCCAAGGAGGAAGCGTCTTTTAATTTCATGGCTGTAATCACCATCTGCAGTGATTTTGGAGACCCCCCCAAAAATATCTGACATTGTTTCCACTGTTTCTCCATCTATTTCCCATAAAGTGATGGGACCAGATGCCATGATCTTTGTTTTCTGAATGTTGAGCTTCAAGCCAACTTTTTCACTCTCCTCTTTTACTTTCATCAAGAGGCTTTTTCGTTCTTCACTATCTGCCATAAGGGTGGTGTCATCTGCATATCTGAGGTTTTTGATATTTCTCCTGGCAATCTTGATTCCATTTTGTGCTTCTTCCAGCCCAGCATTCCTCATGATATACTCTTCATGTAAGTTAAATAAGCAGGGTGACAATGTACAGCCTTGACGTACTTCTTTTCCCATTTGGAACCAGTCTGTTGTTCCATGTCCAGTTCTAACTGTTGCTTCCTGACCTGCATTATTACTGCACAAAAATTTAAAAAACACATTTTAAAAAGATAGGAAATATCTACAACAGTTGTATTTATGAGGTTGTGGAGAAAAAAACACAGAACAGAAAATCTAAGGTCTGATCATATATTAACTTTATCAAAACAAAAATTAAAAAAAAAATTCAGTATTCATTCAATATCTATGGAAATTTCATATATTTACATTTCCTCAAAATGTCACCAACAGCCTAATGATTCTTACATATTTATCTCTAGTTCCTGATTCTAACCTCCAGTTTCTAATTATATATTGAATATATATCAGTGCTGTCATCCCTCCTTCTACTTATCTTTATTTTAGAACTCAACCAGGGAATAATAATTCAGTATTGTCCCCTTTTTCTTGCCGTAAGCTGCTGAATGGCTTGTTTATCTCCATAGCTCTGTGCTCTCGACTCATTCATTGTGTAGTATTCAGTTCAGTTCAGTCGCTCAGTCGTGTCCGACTCTTTGTGACCCCATGAATCACAGCATGCCAGGCCTCGCTCTCCATCACCAACTCCTGGAGTCCACCGAAACCCACGTCCATTGAGTCAGTGATGCCATTCAGCCATCTCACCCTCTGTCGTCCCCTTCTCCTGCCCTCAATCTTTCCCAGAGTCAGGGTCTTTTCAAATGAATCAGCTCTTTGCATCAGGTGTCCAAAGTATTGGAGTTCCAGATTCAACATCAGTCCTTCTAATGAACACCCAGGACTGATCATCTTTAGGATGGACTGGTTGGATCTCACTGCAGTCCAAGGGACTCTCGAGAGTCTTCTCCAACACCACAGTTCAAAAGCATCAATTCTTCTGCACTCAGCTTTCTTTATAGTCCAAGTCTCATATAATTAAATTTAATAAATTATCATGTTTAAAAAATACTTTAGAGAGATGGTTCTATATCTTTTCTTATATATTTTATATTTATAAAATACACATTATATATATGTACATGATGTATATAAATCTATATTTTTTCTGATATCTTGTCTTCATACTTCAGCTTCAGCATGACATTTTTACCTTGTCAATGAGAAAAAAGGAAATATATTCACTGTTTCCATATGTACACCATATCTTTCAGAACACGAAGATTTATTAAGCACCCTTTCCTCTTCGGTTGTCTTTGACTTCCCTGGTTTTCCTTTATGAACTACTTCCCAAACTTTTAATCAGTCCCATTGCATTCACTTAGGCATTTTCCAAGTTACTCACATCTCTATATCTGCAGTAATTTATAGGGTCAAAAAGAGGAACAGATGTGTCAAGTGCTTTTGAAAAAACTCAGTTGTATAAAGCAGTTAGAAAAAGAGTAAAAAGACTCTGATCTGAGGGTAACTTTAAGTAGCTTTACAAAGCTGTATTTACATATCCTGCTCCATAAATAGATTATTAGTCAAAGATTTCAAAACACACACACAGAGCCCCCTTTCCCTGCAAGCCTATCGCTGAGGCCATGCAACTAAATGCCAGTAGACTTTCCAGTGGCTCCTTTATTTACTAGTCAAGACCACATGTCAGGGCAGGATTGGTACTGAGATTATGAGATTTAGCACTCTATCAATATTATGCATACATTCTATGGTGTTCATGGGTGCTGTCACTACATAAATATTGTCATTACTATAAATAAGTTAATATTACAGGAGAAATAAGGGTATTTGTTTGAAGATTCAGCACAAAAATGATAAATGAGGGAAATTGTTGAGAAAAGCATTTTTCTTGGCCTGTGGTCAAAAATAAAGCTTTAAACAATTGGAGGGATCTTTCTCTAGACGTGCTGGGAAAAAAATTTAGCTAAATATAAATCAAAGGAGTTCTCCTGATTGTAATTCAAGGATGCCATAAAATAGGAGGTGAGGGAGATTGCCAAAGGAAGAAACAAAATATTTTCTTCTCAATAGAGAGATCTTTGTAAAACATGGGCTTTTCACTTCTATTCTCACAATTCTTTGACACATTCAAAGTGACATGCTGTGGCCTACAAAGAAGTTATGGAGTTCTGGGTAGGACGTTGGTGAAAAGAACGCTGTTGTGATGCCAAGTACCACTGAGTTTAATCTGCAGCTTCACTATTACCTGCCTGAAATTGAGTTACTTATTCTGTCATTCATTTTTCTCTTCTTTAAGATGAATCTAGTAAGAATAGGGGTCTCAGTGCATTTGGGTGTTAGCACAGTACTTAGCCTAGAGCTAATATATAATAAATGTTATCTTTGTCATCGATATTATCTTTTTTTTTTCAAAATCCATTCCCATGTGACTTTTTGGATGCTCCTAGCTTATTTTATCCACTCATTACAAAGCTCTGGCTCTAAATACTTGCTTGAGCTTATCTAGAAAATTCTAGACATTTCCCTAATATTGTGGGTTTTTTCATTATCTGTTTACATATATATACTTTTTTCCACATATCTGGTGTGATAAAGTTGGAAGATCTTCCCAACCCAGGGATTGAACCCAATTCTCCTGCATTGCGGGAAGATTCTTTACCATCTGAGCTACCAGGAAAGTTCATCTTATTTCATATGTAGTTCTAAATTTGTTTCTTTTTTTTTTTTTTCTCTTCTGACTTGACTAAGTAGGTTTAAGTACTGTCTGTTTTCTGTTCTCCTAGATAGGTCTTTATTTTTAATTTATCTTTTATCTTCTTTGAATGACTTTCTCCCTACCTAAGATACAAATTCTTTGAAGACAGGGACAATGTATTATTGATCATTGGGTTTTCCAGAAACTAACACTTTGCTAAGCACCTAGAAAGCACTCAGTAAGTTTTAATGCATGAACTGAATATAACACAATATGACAATGTTAAAATATAAAATAATATAAATATCAGAAATATGGAAAAATAGAAAATTGATAATTTAGAGTCATAGAATATACAATAGAAAAAATGATATATAAATTATATTTTATGCCAAGAAAGATCGCTAAGGAAAAAAAAGTCACTTTGATACACTGAAACTTTTTTTTACCTAAACATGATAACAAGTATTTATATTATAACCCAAATTATACATAATTGTAAAAATGTAGAAGTGTTCCAATATACAGACTGCTTAGAGGTGATAGAATTAGAGGTGAGTTATATTTTATATTTTTCTATAGGTGCAAAATCTGTAATGAAAGCATGTATTATTATTATAAGTAGAGAACAACCATATACCTTTCTTTCCTTAGATAATGTTATACAATTAGAAATACATTAAGACTTACTTAAGCACTATATTCTGGAGAAGGCAATGGCACCCCACTCCAGTACTCTTGCCTGAAAAATCCCATGGACAGAGGAGCCTGGAAGACTACAGTCCATGGGGTCGCTGAGGGTCTGACACGACTGAGTGACTTCACTTTCACTTTTCATTTTCATGCATTGGAGAAGGAAATGGCAACCCACTCCAATGTTCTTGCCTGGAGAATCCCAGGGACGGGGGAGCCTGGTGGGCTGCTGTCTATGGGGTCGCACAGAGTCAGACACGACTAAAGTGACTTAGCAGCAGCAGCAAGCACTATATTCAGGAATCGTCAATTGGTTAAAACATCATGTGAAAATTAGAGGTTCAGTATGGGTTTTTTTTTAAGCTTAAAAAAGCATATATCTCTTTAATACTCTCTGAATATTATCCTGTCTTTGGTTATTTTCTCATAAAGCAATGTATAATGCTCACCCTATAAACATATGTCTAGTGGGGAAGAGATCTGGGAAGACAGACCCAAGACAAAGTTATCTTACCATCAGAAAAACAACATAATGCAGAAAGCCTATCTTCCTTAAAGTCATTATATTGAATTTTTAATCTATAAGGGAAATTACAAGTTCTAGTCTTTTATGTATATAGATAAAAAGGCTGGAACTCACAGAGGGAAGATGATATGCACAAAAATCCCAAAGCTATTTATTGGCATGATTGGAACTCTTTTCACCTGTGCAACATCAAGGAAATTCAGAATAAAGCAGAATTTTAGACAGCTTTTCCTACAATCAATCCATTTTACCGAGGAATAATTGAGGACTTAGAGTGATCCAATATTTTCCTCTAGCTCAAGGAACCTTTTAGAATTTGGCTGGAATTAGCAGTCTGAACTCCTGTATCCTCGTCATGCTTTCTTCTACAAGAAGTTACTCTGGCTCTCATCTGTTCCACAGCCACTACCTGTAGTATCAAAGAAGAGCCCAACCCCAAACTCATGTATTATTCAAATATCAATCAAACTCTAACTTTGCTCTACCTAGGGAAGAACAACTATATATCAAGCCATATCATTCCACCATTTCTTGATTGATTTCATCATCTTTCATTTATTCAGAATTTCTCTCTTTTCCATTTTCCTGTATAATAACAATCTATAACAAAGCCAATAAAAGGCTTAAATTTTTTAACTTATGTATAACATGGAGCATATATATTTGTATGCATGTGTGTGTGAGAAGGGCTTCCCAGGTGGCACTAGTGGTAAAGAACCTGCCTGCCAATGCAGGTAGACTTAAGAGACATGAATTCAATATCTGGGTCAGGAAGATCCCCTGGAGGAGGATATGGCAACCCACTCCAGTATTCTTGTCTGGAGAATCCCATGGCCAGAGACACCTGGTGGACTGCAGTCCATAGGGTCACACAGAGTTGAACACGACTGAAGGAACTTAGCCCACGAGCATGGGCCAGAGAGGATCTTGCATAAGATATTTTCCTGAGATCTTGAAAACTACAAAAGGAATTTTTTGCCTATTTTAGAATTTGATTGATAGACATAGGCTAAGATAGCCATCTGACTTATTTTTTACATTAACAGAGGAAGACAATGTATCTAGAAGATGCACTAATAGGTGAATAAACCTGGATTTCTACAAAAAAATGAAGCAAGATAGATCCTGTGATATAGTGGAAAGTGCATGATAAAAAAGATTCAGTGTCTGGGTTCTAGCTATTTTCCTGCATGAAATTAGCTCAAGTATCTAGAACAAGTCTTGTATGATTTCTGATGTCAATCTCTTCATAGCGCAATAAAAAAGTTCATGGGAATTAATTGTTTTCTTTAACCCTTGGTAATATTCCCCAAACTTTCCTACAGGGCTCTTTCTAAAAGAGTCAGATGCTTATCATAGGCCTTTGAATGGTAAGCAAGTGATGCAAAGACAGGGGAATTAAGGGGGATTAAGGTTGAGACCAAATATATCAAGGAGGCGGTGGTAGATGGAAAGGCAGCCTGCGGAGGGTACAGATCCTGCTCAGTGTCTGGAGGTGCCTGGCCTTTGCACACTTCCTAACACGCTGTCTATACAACCAGCAGACTTCTTTTTTGCTTCAGAGACAAGCTGAATAGGAGAGATGATTATTATGATATATGACAGGGTGTTTGTAATTAAGGAGAAATTCTTAAAGAATCAATCAGTTTCAGAGAGCAAAGAATGCTAGATAAATTAATGCCTGTCAATTCAAACTCCTTTTGTTGTTGTTGTCATTGAATGTTAAATGTGTTTTGTCGAAAAAGACGAGGAAAACACATGATTTGATTTGAGAATCGACTCCTTTGTTTATACCAACCATTCTCTCTTCCATTTTCTTGGAAAATCTTTGCTCTTAAGAATGTGCTAGTTTCAGGTCATATTACTAATCTGCTGAACACTCGACCAGTGGCTTTCCAGTACAGTCTTCCCTTTCTATGACCATGGAGACACTCTGAGATATGGGTTTTGCTGCCTACCATTCTAATTTCATGTATCTCCACCTCAGTGTTCAATGTGCTCCAAGCCCACCGGTCTCTATTGGTCTCAAGCCCTTTTCCATGTTAGAGACTTTGGGCTCAAATCTTCTGCCCAGAATGTCATGCCCCTAGATCTTCACCTAGATGATTCCTTCCAGTCATCCAGGTTTATGTGCAAATGTCATCTTCTCAGAGAATATTCCCTTGTTTATCTCATCTAAATGAACACTTTCTTCCTGTCTCCTCTTGAGTCTTTATCATATTCCCCTTTAAAATGTTCTCTACAATTCTTATTGCTAAAGTTACTTGAATGACATATTTATTTACTTACTATGTGTTTGCTACACACCTTTCAACATGGCACGCTCTTTGAGAACAAGGCCTTATCATTCTTGTCTACCTGCAAGAATGTTGTCTAACTTACAACAGAGCCTTTCATAAAGTAGGTGATAGATAACTGGATAAACAATGAATGAATGCTATGGATATAGATCTTTTAAGTGTCAGCAGGAAATGCAACATATTAGCATCCTTTTGCTTGAAATATACTAAGTATTTTTCATCCTTAAAGTCATCAGGACTAAGAATTCATGATATGACATTATTTATGATATCAATGGTTCAAATGTCATTTGTCCCACTTAAAATAACAAATAACTAGAAGTAGCAAATGAGAGAGGGTAAGGGCAAGAAGAAAGACACACAGTTCTTTTTGGTCCTTTTTTCTAGCTCCTTCCTTCTTTCAATGACCTTTCTGTTTAATTTATGCCCACAGTGTCAGGTTTTGTTTGCTTTTATGCTTCTTGCTGAATTCTAACATCATTTTTCTTCCCTGCATTATGCCAAACAGCTAATTCTGAATTGCTCTTCCATTTTCTAGCTGGCTGTTTTGCATTACAGGAAGAAGCTTAGCTGAATAGTACAATCAAAGGACTACACACATAATTAAAAGAAAAACCAAAAAGCTACTTTCTTAAAAAAAAACTAGGGTAATTC
Organism: Moschus berezovskii; assembly: GCF_049115385.1. Taxonomy (NCBI): domain Eukaryota; kingdom Metazoa; phylum Chordata; class Mammalia; order Artiodactyla; family Moschidae; genus Moschus; species Moschus berezovskii. Next base: position 47,268,838 of record NC_142464.1, on the reverse strand, counting down.
TTTTGTCATTCTTTGCTTTCATACATATCTCATCCTCTGATGGTCAGTAAAACTGAAGTTTCAAATTTGTAACACTTCTTCTGGTCTCTGGGTTTGATTAATAATAATTGTCAGTCTATTAAAATGGATTATGATGATTCCCAAGGAATTGGTTGTTAACATAATTAACAGCTGGCTTTACTTTCAAGACATTAATCAAAGGAGCAAGTTGCTGGAAATGACCAGGTTCTCACAAATGTTGCTAATTAGCAAAGGCATTGAAGTTGGGTGACACTGATTCCTGATGCTGTTATCTGCATGATTGTATCACAGATTTAAATACCCGCAATGAGATGTGTTTTCTCAAGTGTTATTAAACCAATAATTTTATTTAAATAAATGTAATTAAAAAAACATTTTAAAATGGAGTGTAAAAATTTGTAAAATGATCACGATATGCAATGCAAAATATTTTCTATTCATAAATGGTAAATAAATTTCATATATGTTAATTATCCCTATTTTGTTCCAATGTAGCCTAAGTACCTCCATCATCAAAATAATATTTCTCTCAGAAAAAGGATAAACTTTACCATTATTTGCTCATATCACAAATTTTTATATCTATGTACAATAAAAGAAGTAGATGAAAGAAATTAAGAAAGGAAAAAAAGTACTAAGAAAACTTAACCCACTTCCTATTCCTACCAAGAAAGAGAAACCTCTCTAGACAATTTGGAATATTTGCTTCCATTACCTTTACAGGCCTACAAAATTTTATGTTCTTATAATTTGTATATAATTTTGTATCCTGCTTTCTGATAACATTGTCATATCCATTTTCTCTGTCAAATTAAATAATTAATAAAATCATACTTTAATTGACATATATTATCCTATCAAAAGTGTGTTTTACATTTTAATTAATAATACATATAAGGTTCAGTTCAGTTCAGTTCAGTCGCTCAGTCGTGTCCGACTCTCCGCGACCCCATGAATCACAGCACACCAGGCCTCCCTGTCCATCACCAACTCCCGGAGTACACTCAAACTCATGTCCACAGAGTTGGTGATGCCATCCAGCCATCTCATTCTCCTTTGTCCCCTTCTCCTCCCGCCCCCAACCTTTCCCAGCATCAGAGTCTTTTCCAGTGAGTCAACTCGTCGCATGAGGTGGCCAAAGTATTGCAGTTTCAGCTTTAGCATCAGTCCCTCCAATGAACATCCAGGATTGATCTCCTTTAGAATGGACTGGTTGGATCTCCTTGCAGTATAAGGGACTCTCAAGAGTCTTCTCCAACACCACAGTTCAAAAGCATCGATTCTTCGGCGATCAGCTTTCTTCACAGTCCAACTCTCACATCCATACATGACCACGGGAAAAACCATTGCCTTGACTAGACGGACCTTGGTCGGCAAAGTAATGTCTCTGCTTTTTAATATACTATCAAGGTTGGTCATAACTTTCCTTCCAAGGAGCAAGTGTCTTTTAATTTCATGGCTGCAATCAGCATCTGCAGTGATTTTGGAGACCAAAAAAACAAAGTCTGACACTGTTTCCACTGTTTTTCCATCTATTTCCCATGAAGTGATGGGACCAGATGCCATGATCTTTGTTTTCTGAATGTTGAGCTTCAAGCCAACCTTTTCACTCTCCTCTTTCACTTTCATCAAGAGGCTTTTGAGTTCCTCTTCACTTTCTGCCATAAGGGTAGTGTCATCTGCATATCTGAGGTTATTGATATTTCTCCCAGCAATCTTGATTCTAGCTTGTGCTTCTTCCAGCCCAGCGTTCCTCATGATGTACTCTGCATATAAGTTAAATAAGCAAGGTGATAATATACAACCTTGACGTACACCTTTTCCTATTTGGAACCAGTCTGTTGTTCCATGTTGGAATCACAAATTTCACTTTTAAATACAACACTGCAACAAGTATCAAAGTTAGAGAAGTAACAGTCTTAGGTCTTATAAGGCTTTTGTGTCTGGCTCAGAAAGCAGCAGTACCTGCTATTCCTGGTAGGGTTGCCACATTTAACAAACAGAAATACAAGACACCCAGCAAAATTTGACATTCATGTAACTAGTGATTTTTTTAAGTATATGTATGTCCCATATAATAACTAATATATACTAATAATGCGTAAGGGGCTTTCTTGGTGGTGCAGTGGTAAAGAATCTGCCTGCCAATTCAAGAGATGTGGGTTCTCTCCCTGGGTTGGGAAGATCCCTTGGAGAAGGAAATGGCAACCCACTACAATATCCTTGCCTGGAAAATCCCCTGGACAGAGGAGCCTGGCAGGCTACATTCCATAGGGTCACAAAAGAGCTGGATGTGACTTAGTGATTAAAAACAACAATAATGCATAGGACAAACTTAAACTAAAAATTATTTATCTGAAATGTAATTTTGGTACAACTGTATTTTACCTGGCAACTTTCAACCAAGGTGTTTCTTACATATTGTGGTAAGCAGAATATTACTCCCCCCCCAATAAAAAAGATGTCCAGGTCCTAATCCCTAGAACCTATGAGGTTAAAAAGCCAAGGGGAACACTGTTGCAGAGGAATTAAGGTTGCTAATCAGTTAATGTTGACATAGATCATCTTGGATTAGCTAGGTAACACAAAGTAATCACAAGAGTCCTTATAAGATAGAGGCACAGGACAGAACCAGAAGGATGGAGATATGAGAAATAGTCTGATACTATTTGCTTTGAAGATGAAAGAATGGACCATGAGCCAAGGAAAGTGGACAACCTCTAAAGGCTGGGAAAGGAAAAAAAAAAAAAAATGTTTTCTTTCCCTAGAGTCTCTGGTAAGGAGTTCAGCCCTTCTGACATCTTGATGTCAGCCCAGTGAGACCCCTTGTTTGGCTTCTAACATCCAGAACTATAAAATAATGAATTTTTGTTTTTAACACACTAAATTTACAATATTTTTTTAAGGAAGCTATGGGAAAATAATACATATATTTTCATGGAAACATTGGTGATCATTGAGATATAAGGCAGAATGCATCACTTGAATTTAATATTATGATAATTTTATAAAAAAGTTTCAAAAATCTGAGCCAAGACCTAGAAAACACACTTCATGGAAGCTCATTGGGGTTGCCACACATTTCCTGAGTGAGCTTAGGAAGCTCACTTCCTATTGCCACTTACTCATTTCTTATTTAGCCTACCTAGGAACACTGAACAGAATGATTAAATCTTGGAAAGCTGACATTGTTTTGTTTTGTTTTTGCTAGTGATTGCCTGTGAATGGTTTGAGGAACAAAGAGACTTTAATTCAAGCAATCAGCATCTTACAGCATTAGCCATGAAATGAACTCAAATCAGAAGAGTCCACTTGGGAGTCAAGCTACAGAATAAATTAAAGACAGATGAGATAAGCATATATTCTTCACAACAAACTTTCCCTAAGTTGATGGTGCAGCAAATGCCCAGTACAAGTTAGCAGCTATTCAGTATGAAGACCCCAATTATTAAATGCACCATAGTTACTTGTATTTATTTTTAATGGGAAGGGTAAACTGAAAAGAAAAATGTTGCCTTACTACATAGCCGTGAAATACAATGAAGACAAGTTGTTGAGTGCTGTAGTCAATATGCTTTTCTGGGACAGCCTCACAGCTCACAAGTTTGCAATTACGAAAGAGAGGATTTTATAGTCCATTTAAAATGTGTGTGTTTCACAGAGAGTTCACATAAAATCAAACTTTCAGATGTAGTGGTGGTTAAGACAGAGCTCTCAAACTCAAGAAGTTCAAAGTCTACAGTGGAGACAGGCTCATAAACAAATAATAACAATACAAGGTGATAAATGTTCTTACAGAGGAACACATGGGAAGCCAGGGAAGCCCTCAGGAGGGAGTAATCAACGCACTGGGCTTCCAGGAGAAGGTAATGCTTGACATACTACTTGAAGGAGAGCAGGGAATTTCAGCACTCCTGCAGCCTGTGTTAAGAAGTAGGAAGTGTTTTATGCTGAGGAAATGGAGATTCTTTTTTTTTTTTTTTAAATGGGAGACTAAATAAATGAGTTAGTATGGTCGCTGCAAGGAGATCCAACCAGTCCATTCTAAAGATCAATCCTGGGTGTTCATTGGAAGGACTGATGCTAAAGCTGAAACTCCAATACTTTGGCCACTTCATGCGACGAGTTGACTCACATTGGAAAAGACTCTGATGCTAGGAAGGGTTGGGGGCGGGAGGAGAAGGACGACAGAGAATGAGATGGCTGGATGGCATCACCGACTCTGTGGACATGAGTTTGAGTGAACTCCGGGAGTTGGTGATGGACAGGGAGGCCTGGCATGCTGTGATTCATGGGGTCGCGGAGAGTCGGACACGACTGAGCGACTGAACTGAGCTGGGTTCACCAACCTGGTTTACAAGTTATGTATGTGTTATGTATATAACCATGTATTAGAATGCATATGATTCTTTTCATTCCTTTAGAACTCATTTTATTTGTCAGCTCTTTTGTTGAGCATTTTGGGTCAGGTGCTGTGTTAGATAATTTTTACATCTTATTTGATTCTCAGAACTGTTCTCTAAGTTTAATCACCTCACTGATGCCAGTATCTGGTTTGTAACACAGGGGCTCTCTTTACTGAGATGGGGAACATGGGATAGAGGAAACTTCATGAAGAATATTATAAGCTAAGTTTGGCAAATACTGAACTTGTGGGTTACTTGAACAGTGTCTAAAAGACTACATGTGTGTTTAGATCTTTGAAGCCACGTTCAGACTGGAAATATTGATTTGGGAATTACTTGGCGTATGTGGCAATTGAAGCCATGGGAAAGCCTGGTATCCTCCACGCTTCCAATGCAGGGGGCCTAGTTTCCATATTTGGTCAGGGAACTAGATCCCACACGCCCTAGCTAAAGAGCCTGCAAGCCTCGACTAAAGATTCCACATGCCACAACTAAAAACAAAAATGATGCCCACATGCCACAGTGAAGATTGAAGATCCACAAGTAAGCCCTGGCATAACAAAATAAATTAATATTAAAATTAAAATTAAAAAAGATTTATACGTATATATATGTATGTATGAAAAGCAAAGAGTGCGCATATAGGGAGCAGCAACATCTAAGTGAGACACAAATACTAAAGGTGAATAATTATTGACAAAGATTCATCTGAGAGGTAGTTGGAAAACCAAGTCAGAGTGATAGTTTGGCAAAGCAATGGCAGAAACATTCTATGTTTTACGTCAATTAGAGCAATATGTGAGCAGAGTCAACTGGATTTTGCAACAGGGTCATTTATACTGATATTGTTAAAAAATAAATTTATGTGATAGAAACAGAGGGCAGGCTGAAATATGACTAGTTAATGGGAAGTAAGGGTGGGCTTCCCTGGTGGCTCTGAGGTTAAAGTGTCTGCCTCCAATGCGGGAGACCCGGGTTCGATCCCTGGGTCGGGAAGATCCCCTGGAGAAGGAGATGGTAATCCACTCCAGTATTCTTGCCTAGAGAATCCCATGGACGGAGAAGCCTGGTAGGCTACAGTCCACGGGGTCGCAAAGAGTCGGACACGACTGAGCGAGGAACGAAACGGAAGAGTGTCATAGACAGGAAGAGTATATAATCTTATTAAGGAGTTAAGAATGAGACAGAACAATAAGGAGAGAATCAGAGAGAAACAGTAAGAGGGCCTGGATGACACGTGGTATTGAAGAAGGTAGCTCATGTTGTGTTTAACAGGAAAGGCTTGAGCTTAACTACATAATGCAAAGGAAGAGTCATTAGCATGGGCATATAAATTCAGGATTCTTCTGCTTGTGACATACACCCATATCAAATAACTTAAATAGATTTTAAAAATAAATACTAACTTAAGCTGTGATATCCAGGTGTGGGGTTGACTCAAGGAGTCTTGGGATCTAAATGGTATTGTTTTACTTCCATGGAATTTAGGGAAATTCTCCATCAGGATTGGCACATACAATCTTCGACCACACTGGGCTCACCTGTCCACTTTTGGGCCTTTAGCTGTGACTAGAAAATTGTGCAGCAAGATACCTGGAGAAGGAAATGGCAACCCACTCCAGTATTCTTGCCTGGAGAATTCCATGGACAGAGGAGCCTGGTGGGCTCACAAAGAGTTGAACATGACTGAAGCGACTTAGCACACAGCACAGAAAATTGTGCAATACGATTGACCAGGATGGCCACATGCACCACCTCAGGGCCAGAGGCTGACCTATGACTTGGAATCCCATAGAAACAATTAGAAATGGTGAATGAATTAACCTCAGTAGAAGCACTGATGTTCCCAGGAGGACTGAAAAAGGAGGCTTAGCAGCAAAAGTACTAGATGTTCCACATGGAGGAGGACTCAAAGATATAGGTTAGAGAAAAGAAACATTCAGCAGAGGAGACCTTGATCAGCTTTGGACAGGAAGTAGCACATTCCTTTCATTGGCATTTCATAGAGAGACCATCCCTGCCAGGCTCACTTGTAATACTTGGATCTTCCAAAGTAAATTTCTCCCCCTCTGCCCTCTTTAATTTTCTTCCCCAACATCTATTATCATTCTTTAAATTTATTCTGCCTACTGATTCACTTAGTTGTTATTCCTTTCTAATATAAGTGTTCTCATATCAGGGGCTCTGTTTGTCTTTTGTGTTATTCTAACTCTGCCATCTAAAGCTTAAAATAGCATCCAGCACATATTTAGATCTCAATTACTTGTGGAGTTAAAAAAGAGATACTGAGAGAAAGAGAACTTGAGAATACACACAACAGCTTTTGGCTATGGTAATTATAAACTACATTTTTTTTTCCTCCCTTACAATGGCAAGTACCATGTTCACAAGTGTGTATATATTTAGATTATATTTTCAAATTTAAATCTGTCATTATCTTTGGATTATCAGGTTAAAAATATCAGGGGTGATGAGCTAAAAAATAAAATGTTTTCATGGAGTAAGATTAATGGTTGTTTATATAGAATATTGTCTTGGTTTTGTTGCTTGTGACTACAATAAAAGATATAGAAGTCTATAAATTTTACTACAAAATGAAGATGAAGAATATGCTCTAAAATGAAATCAAAGGCACATACATGAACCATGTAGGTTTTATTAATGGAAAGATTCTTTAAATTTAAACTTCAGTTTAAATGTAGTAACCTTTTAGAATTCCATGAATATGAATGTTCACCCCAAATATCTCCACAGTTACATAAAACTGTCTTTCAATGAAAGCTTTGGCAACTGGATACCCTCTTGTCTCCAAGTCAGCAGTGAACTGTAATTTTAACACATGTGGAAACAATACATTAGGTGAACTTGCAAAAAGACCTTTGACAGCTACTCTCTTTGAATATTTTAAAAGAGGAAAACTATTCTAAAAAGTAGGAAAAAAATGGTCTGTTTTCACTTAATTTTCTTGGGGGAAGGTCTGTTGTTTATACGGGCAACACACAAACATGTTTATAAAAGTTTTTCATGATATCATCACTGATGCTTTATCACAGGCGATTACATGTGTTTCACCTATATATACATATAAAGTCACTGTTATTTCGGAAAAAATATTCTGAAGTGTAGTATGTCCCAGACTTCATTTTAAAAGAGATTAAAATGGCAGGCCATCTAGTAATTTTGTTTGTTTCGTGAGCAAACAGGGAAAAAGCAAAAATTTTTCTGTAAATTAATGCACAGATTTTCATAGAGCAAGGTGTATATTTAATGTTTACAGAAAGTGAAAGAAAGTGAAAATATTAGTCACTCATTCATGTCAGACCCTTTGTGACCCCATGGACTGTAGTCTGCCAGGTTCCTCAGTCCATGGAATTTCCCAGACAAGAATATTTGAGTGAGTAACCATTCCCTTCTCTAGGGGATCTTCCCAATCCAGGATCTCGTGCATTGCAGGTGGGATTTTTACTATCTGAGCCACCAGGGAAGCCCATAACGAGAGAAGGTAGACAGGAAAAATAAATTAACTCTTCTTTTAATTAATTTATTTTTTTGAAGTTTAATTGCTTTACAGAATTTTGTAAAGCAACCTCAACATGAATCAACCATGGGTATACAAATATTCCCTCCCTTTTGAACCTCCCTCCCATCTCCATGCTCATCCCACCCCTCTAGGTTGACACAGAGCCCCTGTTTGAGATGTATCCCATTGTTCATTGCAGCACTATTTACAATAGCTAGAACATGGAATCAACCTAAATGTCCATCAACAGATGAATGGATAAAGAAGTTGTGGTACACATACACAATGAAATATTACTCAGCCATAAAAAGAAACATATTTGAGTCAGTTCTAATGAGGTGGATGAACCTAGAACGTATTATACAGAGTGAGGTAAGTCAGAAAGAGAAAGATAAATATTGTATTCTAACACATATATATGGAATCTAGAAAAAGGGTACTGAAGAATTTATTTACAGGGCAACAGTGGAGAAACAGCCATAGAGAATAGACTTATGAACATGGGGAGAGGGGAGGAGAGGGTGAGTTGTATGGAAATAGTAACATGGAAACTTACATTGCCATATGTAAAATTCTTACTCTTGAATATCAATAAAGTTGATTATAACAATTAGAGAGGTAAATAATGAAGAGGTAAGGAAGACTATAATGAAGTTCTAAAGTCCCATAAGAATGCTCACTCAGTCCTATCTTTTCATACATTTCTATAGAAGGTAGGAGCTTTCCATAAAGACATTCGCTTACCCATTAAGTTAATGATTCTTTTATTTGTTAGAATATTTGCATTAAGTGAGATCTTGTACCAAGTACTGTGATAGTTGCTTGATTAAAAATGGTAAAGATCTTAGTCTCTACCTTCTCCATCCCATGTTATTTTTGGGATTAGGTTTTTAGGCCATGGATGAAGATCTTTTCAGAATATGCAGGGTAACTCCCATTCACTATCACCTTTAGATTTGGGCAAGAGTTTTTTCACAGAATCCTTTTCTTTAGAGGCCCCCATGTTTCCCTGGTGGCTCAGATGGTAAAGAATCTGCCAGCAATGCAGGAAACCCGGGTTCAATCCCTGGGCTGGGAAGATCCCCTGCAGAAGGAAAGGTCAACCCACTCCAGTATTCTTGCCTGGAAAAGCCCATGGACAGAGGAGCCTGGAGGGCTGCAGTCAATGGGGCCGCAAAGAGTCAGTCATGACTGAGTGACTAACACACACACACACACACACGCATGACAAGTAGAAAAAATAAGTAAGTTTATTAAAGGTGTCATGGATGATTCTAATTCTGGGTCCAATGTTCAGCACTATCACAGCACAACCCCAAAACCTAAACATTTGCTCTCATGGGGACCTGAGCCCTAAATGGACCCGGTTTAGGCCCTAGAGAAATATTTCTCTACTCCTCTGGCCCCTATGTTTTTAAAACACAATTGCATGTGAATTCTGCAAATGTTTATGGTTGTCTTGCTTCTGATGTCTGAGATGAATGCTAAATGCTAATCCTAACTTATCTAATCCTTACAACTCTAAGAGGAAGGTATTATTACTATTACCAGCAGACCTAGGGACAGGTGAAAAGATTGAGAAAAGATTGTGTCAGTTGTTTAAGATTCTGCAGCTATTAAGTTTCAGACTCAGGATGGTTTAGAAGTAGGCAATCTGGCTCTAAAAAACATTAACAATAAAAATAAATTTAATATTGTATTTTGTTTATATTGCATAATATTTATTGTGTAATAATCTATTTAAAATATAATTATTATTGGCAAAACATGCACTCAGGATGTACTAGGTAGGAAGGTGCTAAGTACATTTCACTCCTTATCACATTTAATCTTCACAATAACAGTTGCTCTCACCTTTTTGCAAATAACAACTTTAAGCCTTAGATCATACCCGTAAGAGGTCATATAGTTGAATATCAAGCTTGCTTATTCTGATCATAGTCAGGCTAAATTGTCACCTGAGAATCATTTGTTAAGTATTATCCAGAGTATAATTGTATAGAGTTATAGAAGTATCTTAGAAAATTCTCAAAGCACTTTTAATGTTTTAATAATGTGACATTTACCTTGATTTTTCCCCTAAAAAATGGAAAAATCATTTCCAAATAAAATAAAATTAAGTATAGTTTATTTCAATAAATCTTCTTTCTAATTCTATGATCCAGGATTGTAAAATAAAACCAAAGTTGATGACATGTTTTTTTTAAGGAATGGCAAAACTTCATTTTTCCTAGTTTTTAATATGTCTACCATATGTTGTGTTTTTAATGACAGTGTTTCTTTCAGCTCTTTCTATGAAGTCCTGATAATCAGAAAAATCTCAATAATGAAAACCTCTATTATAAAATGTAGATAAATCAATCACAATTAGCTCAGGTTTCTTACTTCCCATAATTTGTTATATTTTTCTCCTTTGAAGCTTGGTCTCTTTTTCATTTTCCATGGTTACAGACTGTTCTGAGTTCTGTGGAAAAGAAGCAAAAACATGTTTTAACAAGTTTTTAGTCAAGAGACTAAATTAATGGAGCTTGGTGTCTTTGGATCCAAGTCTTATCATACATCCTATTGTTCTTACAGAACTGGTTTTTTGGCTGAAAGAAATCTTTCTCTCAAAACAGCCCCCTTACTGTTAGGAAATTTATAAGTCTCCACGTAATCTAATTTTTCTTAGCCTCTGTCAAATCTGGATTGAATTAGCCTGGGTGATCCAAAATTATTTAAGGAGGATTACGGATATGCACACAGAAGAATATAAGTTATAATTTTATATTCTGGCTTATTTACAATTAGCAGATGCATTTTTCAAACATAAAACTATGTGCAGTGGCAGCCTTAACTGTTCATTATGAAAGACATCAGAAGAGAAAATAACATTGACTGAGCTACTTTTGTATATTAAGTTCCATAAAAGGTGCTTTAAATGTGCCACCTTCCTTTAATCTTCCAAAAATGTACTATGTAAGTTATTATTATCTCATTAATACAAATGAGGGGGAAGAATCAGCAAGGCTTTAAGAAATGTACCAAAATTTACATATCTAGTAAGTGACAGTTGGTGAAGTTAAAGTTTGAAGTCTAAAATATCAGAATTGATGAAAAGAGTTTCTGATGTTTGTAAATTCCTTTTGTATAAGTGTTCAAGAGACATCAACATTTTCATTTTTGGAACTCTCTGTTTCACTTATCAGCCTTTCACAAATTCATTATTTTGATCACAAATTTTTTTTTAATTAGAGTTTGAGGCATGTAAAATGAATTAAGGGTAAAAATGAAATTATAGTCATTATTAAAACCTGCAATAGATAGACTTTAAAAATATTTTGAATGAATAAATGCAGCTATTAAATGTGCTATTAGATGATGACTAATTTTCTAATATTTTGACAAAATATGCATCTAATAAATACATATTGAAAACTACAGTCAACGTTTTATTATAAAGGGCATTGTAACCCATAAAGAAGTATTTTACAAAATTGTTAAAGCTGGTGTTATGCAGATATTGACTCAAATAGAAAAAAAAAGGACACATTTCACAAACTATTAATGAGGGAGACAATTGATGATTTTTGCAAATTCCTAGGAAAAAAAAAATGCTAACTGAATTGGTTTATCAGTTCAGTTCAATCACTCAGTCGTGTCTGACTCTTTGCGACCCCATGAATCACAGCACGCCAGGCCTCCCTGTCCATCACCAACTCCCGGAGTCCACTCAAACTCATGTCCATTGAGTTGGTGATGCCATCCAGCCATCTCATTCTCTGTCGTCCCCGTCTTCTCCTGCCCCCAGTCCCTCCCAGCATCAGAGTCTTTTCCAGTGAGTCAACTCATCGCATGAGGTGGCCAAAGTATTGGAGTTTCAGCTTTAGCATCAGTCCTTCCAAAGAACACCCAGGATTAACCTCCTTTAGAATGGACTGGTTGGATCTCCTTGCAGTCCAAGGGACTCTCAAGAGTCTTCTCCAGCACCACAGTTCAAAAGCATCAATTCTTCGGCGATCAGCTTTCTTCACAGCCCAACTCTCACATCCATACATGACCACGGGAAAAACCATAGCCTTGACTAGACGGACCTTTGTTGGCAAAGTAGTGTCTCTGCTTTTTAATATACTATCTAGGTTGGTCATAACTTTCCTTCCAAGGAGTAAGCGTATAAGGACTCATAAATAACAGATGATCACAAGTAGTCAAAATACCTTTATTGAAAACTCCCGCCTCCCTAGTGGCTCAGGTGGTAAATAATCTGCCTGTAATGCCAGAGAACGGTTGGATCCCTGGGTTAGGAAGATACTCTGGAGAAGGGACTGGCAACCCTCTCCAGTATTCTAGCCTGGAGAATCCCATAGACAGAGGAGTCTGGCAGGCTACAGTCTATGGGATCACAAAGAGTCAGACACAGGAAGTCAAAACACATTTTTTTAAAATAAAAGTATAAATTATTTTGATAATATTAATGAAATATTTAGTCACTGTTTCTCTCTTTCTCTTTCATTTCTACTTTCTCTTTTTTTTAACTCTTAGTCTTATCCTGTCTTCAGGTTAGAATTCAAAACACTTTTATCAAACTATCCTTGAAAACAGGAAGAAGTGTGTATATTACTGTACAGAAAAAAGATATATGATTATTTGACAAAAATGAGGAAGAATGCTGTTGATTTTATCAATCAGAAAAAAAGGACGCTTAGGTCTTTAGCATTCTGTAGTGGGCTTAGTTTTGGAGCATCTTCATTGATATCTTGCATGAAGACAAATTTGCTTTTACTAGAAGACTGAATAAAATAGTTTATGTTTCAGAAGATTCAGAAAGATCTCAACAGTTTGGATTCTTGAAATGGAAAATGTAAGAAAAAATTTGACAAGGATAAATACAATCAAATTGTACTATGTCAAAAAATGTCAGTAGTATAAATTGTTTGGGGAAGAAATAGATGAATTCAAATTATGTGACATGAGATGTAATTAGATGCAAATTAATAATGAGCTGACTGTGACATATTGTTTAGAAAGGAGAAATAAAATATATAATTCACAGGTCACATTAATATTAATAAAATATTCAGATCAAGGGAACACATACAGTATCTATACACTGTACTAGTTGGATTAGATTTAAAATCAAGTATTTACTTGCATGGTGGATTTAGAAAGGGATAGATTATATTTGTTTTATCTCTTGAGCATTTATTGAATACATATCAAATAACTTTTATATATGTCTAGGGTATAATGCTAAGCACTGGGTTTGATGATGAAAAAATATATACTCTATATACTGTTAATGTCATCATAAACCATAATGTCTAATGTGTAGGGAGACAAAGCATTAAACATACAAACAAGTAAATCTACACAACTATACAAAGTTCTTTACTCATATGTTACAATATAGGAAAAAAGATGGCTAAACAAATTATCACAGAGTTAAAGAATATAGATGGAATGATTTTAAATGTTAAGTCACACAACATATGAAAAATTTGCCTTCTGAGAGTCTGTGTATATGGGGTAGGGAGAACAAAAAAAAAAAACATTTTCCAAAGGTACTAAAATAAGGTGTCATGAGAAGCCTTTGTGAGCTATCTCACAGATGTTCAGATGCCATGGGTAAAGAAAATATGTGGTGGTTTCAAATGTTGTTCAGTTGCTAAGTTATGTCCGACTCTTTGCAACCCCATGGACTATGGCCCACCAGGCTCCTCTGTCCATAGGATTCTCTAGGCAAGAATACTGGAGTGGGTTGCCATTTCCTTCTCCAGGGGATCTTCCTGACCCAGGGATCAAACCCAAGTCTCCTGGTTCGGCAGTCAGATTCTTTACCAGAAACCATCAGGGAAGGCCTGATTTCAGATGCGATTCCCACAAATTACTACTTGAATTTATAGGCTCTGGTTTTCAATCACTTCTCATATGGGCAACTGTGTATAGCATGGTCTAGAGTAAACAACACAGGAATTTCTTTTTCTGAGGAATCAAATTTTTTTTTTTTCAGCTAGTAATATTCAAGTGTAAACGAGTGGTCAGCTCATTTTATCTCAGGAATTTATGTGTAAAGCCCACCTCTGAAGGGTAACAAGCTATCATATATAATTGTAGTGAAAGAAAATAGAGAATTTTCAAGTACTGGGATAGGAGAGGGGACCAAAGGACGTTAAAATCAACATGTGGTCTTCTTTTTCCTGAAAATTCTCATTACTATGTTTCATAAATAATGCTATAATAAATAATTTGCCTTCTAATTGAAGAATGGTACAGTGTTTATTGAACTTCTTGAAAAGAAGTCAAACCATAATTAGTAACAGTATGGGTGCCATGTAACTTCAAGATATTCCAGACTATTCTTTCACCTCGAGCAGAATGCAACCAGCACATGTGTGTGTGTGTGCATGTGTATTTAAATTTGATAATATCTTTTCTCTTTAAAGCTATTGTTCCCTTCTCTACCTCATTTTCTTCTTATAGTTTATCCCACAGATAGATACCCAGGACATTTTGCCTATAGAGTTTCTCACAGTTTGAAACATTTTGCTCTATCTTTGTGTTTACTCCATATTGGCTTCTGGATTTAGAGACTTCAAGAGGCAAGTTCTCTTCCTCTGGTCAAATTATAAATGCCTCTGTTCTTTCATCATAATGTCTTGGTTTTCCTGTTTTGTGTTGTTAGCCATTAGTGATATTCAATGTCTAGATTCTTCACTCTATTAGGGATTATAAAATGCTGGTATTCTAATCCCAAAACAATTTTCATTTTAACAGCCATGATTTTTTAAGAATTATTTTCTTTATTCACTGTTTTTTTTTTTCATCCAGTGTTGAAATTCATATGGGAAAGGAAAGGTAAATAGTCGATTGGTTCTTATTATTTATTCAATTTGAGAGATAATTGGTTCCCTGTCATCTTCAGAAAAATGACTAACTGGTTTTAAAATTATTAGGGATTCATGGATTTAAATATATTTTATATAGTTCAGTCCATTAATTAATTTGCACTTAATAATCTTATTGACACTCAATTTTTCTCATCTGTAGCCAACAGTGCCCTCTTCAAGCTTGTGTCTGAATTTATTGATATAACCCTATCACTCTATGGTCTTTGATACCTTCTTTACTATCTGGTGTGCCAAGATGTTACAAAAATCATTGTGTATTTCTTCCTTGAGACTTGGATTAAACCAGAGTTTCCCAAGAATCATCAAATTATTTTAATAAGAAAGATTATCTCAAGACTATAATCTGGGTGCAGAGGTGTTCATTGCTAGTGGGTTATTCATTGTTGATAGATAAATATATGTAAACTCTGAGTTCATACTGATATTTCTAATTCCAGTTGAGGAACACAGTGTTTTACTTTTTATGAAGTAGATCTTGTTTTTTGTCCTTCCACATTGAGTACCCTGATTCTGAAGTGTCCAGAGTATTAGAAAAAAAAATTGTGATTCCTGAACGCTGTTAATATTTTTACATATGCTACCCCCAATCCTACTTTTAATAATTTATCTAGATTCACATTGTAAGATTACATAGTCATTACACAGTCTACTGTTTCCCTTGTAATTCTCGTTTATTCTGAATTCTATAAAAATCTTATATATTTAATTACTACCATTGGTTGTGATGTAGCTATCTCTTTCTTCATTATGAATGCTTGAAGTTCAATGTCCAGGTGATTCTTTAGGAAGGCTTCAGGTTTTCTCTGAATTAGTAAATGCTAATCACAGTTTACTTATGCTCTTTATTCAGTTTTGCTAAATATAAACTCTTTGGTTTATGTTCCCTTTTATTAAATATCTTAAATATTTTATACTATTTTCTTTTGCCGTAAGTGGTGTTGTCAAGAAATCTATGATGATCTAATTTTCTTTCACTTATGTATCATGTGCTATTATTGTCTTGTCCAAGGGATTATTTTTCTTTAAATCCAAAAATTTTGGATTATTATTATCGACCAGCAGGCCTCCCGAGCCACCTTCCCCGCCGGCCTTCCCAGCCGTCCCGAAGCTGAGTTGATACATAGAATATGCTTTCCATATGTAGCTTTCTTGTTTTAACTTTAGAAAAGTTTTCTTGAATTTTAACTTGTAACATTTCTTTTTCTTCTTTGGAGCTTCCTTTTTTTGCAAGCTATATAGCCTTTGCTTGTTTATAATATCTGCTTTTTCTGAATCTATTTAGTTGCTTTCTTCACCTTAAAATATAAATATAACTTTCTTCCTTTTAAACCTTTATTTCTCTTGAGGCACGACTTATTGTGTTTATTAGCTCTTAACTTCCTTCTAGTTTTGTGTTCATTTCTTAAATACGTTTTTTTAAAATTTTTATTTAATAAATGGTACAAAGCACAATGCCATAAACATTAACAGTTAAAATTTCACCAAATGAAAAAATACTATAGAATACACAGTTGTAAAAAGCTGCTGCTGCTGCTAAGTCACTTCAGTCGTGTCCGACTCTGTGTGACCCCACAGACGGAAGCCCACCAGGCTCCCCCGTCCTTGGGATTCTCCAGGCAAGAACACTGGAGTGGGTTGCCATTTCCTTCTCCATGTAAAAAGCTACATTAAGTTATTTTACAACTGCCTCAAGCTGCAAAAAGAAAAAAAACCCAATACCACACCTAAGTTATCCCTCTCTCAAAGTAATGCCATTTATGTTATAAATCATGAGCACCCCATCAAAAGACAGGTACTGCTTTTGTTAATTCATATATATATATATATATATATATGACTGTATCACTTTGCTATACACCTGAAACAAACACAACACTGTAAATGAAATATAGTACAATATAAAATAAAAATAAGTAACAGACCTTTGGGGCTTTACACCGAGTTAGAGTTCCTATCAGAGGGATAACAGCACCACAGCCGTAGTGAATCCTCATGAAGGAGGCACATGAATGACTGGATTACAAGAGTTACAGGAATGAGAGTTGCTCACTTCCCAGAAACTACAGCTCACTGAAAACCAACAGAGGCACGAGATACAGACCATTCACTTATGAATGTGTAAAACTCAAGAAAATCCACATGATTCCTACAACATGTTGAAACTGCTTCAGAGTTCACATAATACTAATTTTCTTGTGGTTCTGGTTAGATTACATATACCAGTTTATAACAAATGGTAAAATCTGTAACTCTGTTCAAAGTTTTAAAAGATAACTTAAAAATAGTTTCATGTATTTCTATGCCACCTTTATAGTTCTGGTTTCTCATTTCTTAATTAGTAAATTCAGCGTGCAGGTTCTATCCCAGGCTAATTTATACACTTCTGGAAGGAACGGCCTCTTAAATCCACAGAGTGTTGAGGTGGGGAACCCCCAACCACGTCAGATTCACTTCACATATGATAATATACATGTTTAAATACCTTTTTATTTCAGTCCTAATTATTTTTTGACTTTTAATTTATTTCTGAGTTTTTTAAAAGAAATATGATCTATTTTGTTTTATATCATGTATCATTTTTAATGTCACAGCTTTTGGATACTTATAGCTTTGGTCTGGTTTTTGTTTATCTGGTTTTCCTTTATATATAGATATACTATTTTGCTCCTTATTCTTTTTAAATCTTGCTATAACCTTGTATAAAATCTGAATTGATAAATTTCTGTTGCTTATCTTTTTGTGAATTTATCTTTTCCTAAACTTTTAGGAAATGTGGTTTGGCTAGACTTTTTCCTTTTCTGTTGTTTCCAGGAAGTAATTAAAAATATGGTACCTTAATTTCTGATATTCTATGGCTCTGTCCTCTTACACCTTTTTCTGGCTCATGCCTATTCCTCTTTTTTTTTTTTTTTTAATACTGCTTTATCCTATCCTGTCAAATTTTGCTTCCACTTATAGTAGTATTCCTCGATTGAGACTCTGACCTACAATAGTGCTCCAACTAGTCAATTTCTAGAGTTTACAAGGAATGGGCTTCTTAAGCCAATAAAATTCCTGCCAGGGGCCCTCTGCACTCTCACATTCTTTGAACGAAAAAAAAAAAAATCCTCCCAGATCCAGTTATTGTTCTCTAATATCCTGCCATGATTTTCAGTGATAACATAAGAGTTTTGTAACTCTTCGTATTTTATTTTTCCCCCAAGTTCTTATATTTTGAGTCCTATGAGGGATATATTTTCACTTTGTTATATAAATGTTGTATATATAGGTTTGGGGTTTCACTGTGTAGTTATTGCTTTTGTTTTTTGTAGGCGTTTGGAAAAATTCAAACTCCATGCTGCCATCTATCCAGAACTCATTAGAATTTGATTTAATTATTGAGATTGTAGCCTTAAGCCTCAAGAGTTAAATTTTGTTTGGGAATCCTTATTGTCTTTGCTAATAGTCAGGAAAAGATTTTTGTCTTTCTGTTTCAGAACAGGTCTTTTATACCAGATTACAAGATAACCTTTTGGTGTTAGCAGGGTGACTGTATACTATGAGTCACTAGATATGATTTTGGACTTTGCAAACTGGTAAACCTTTAACCTGTGCAATTCAAAAATACCTATGTCCCTATTTAAAAATTCTATTAGTTATTGTTATAATCTCAAATTTTAACTGGAGGTCTTACTGTGGGATACCAATTTCTTCTAATAGAAAATTGCATAATAAGCCATTTATCATACATAGTTGTACATTTCTTACCTGAAAGCATGCATGCAGAACACCTCCAAATGTTCCACAGCCTCCAAGAAGCTGTGGCCTAGATCAATGTATGATTATGTGATGCCATCAGCTATCCCACTGTACAGGAATATTTTGGAGTTTTGGACTATAGGCAGAGTGATCTGGGTGTGGCCTAAATCCAGAGATACATGTCCTTACAACAAACAAAAGAGGGGAATATACAGAAAAGAACATCACAAGAAGACAGAATTCCTTCTTGGTAATTGGTCAGGCTTTTGAGAGAACATGAAGAGCCAATGCCCAGAGCATGTTTTGGTTCCAGTTTCTTCTCAATTATGAGTTCTGTATTTAACAATGAAAGCAGTGGGGATTACAGTGGGTCACATTCTGTATACTAGAAACCTCTCTACTTATCAAAACATTCTCCCAGATCTAAGGTATGAAATGCAAGGGTTGAAAGCTCAAATGCCCACAGAAGCAAAATGCACAGGGAATATAAATAAATAAAGTGAAAAATGATGATAAAAATAGCTATTTTCACCCAGATGCACTTTGCATTTTAAAGGAAAAAAAAATCCTTTTTGTAAATATATAAGTATGATTTTTCATTTATTTATTTATTTTGAATCACAAAGTCCTCTCTATCATTTACTTTCCCACTTTCAATAGACACACAGATAAAATTAAATTTGTCTTTCTCCTTGACTCTATCAGACAAGAAAATATCACAAGTACAATAACAACTTGACATTTGACCTGATTATAATGTAAATGAGAGGCAGTCATAGGGACATTTTAAAACTGGAACCTACAGATTCCATCCAAAATATTATTTCCACTCAGCTCCAGATGATTTTTGTCATGCACTAATATAGGTCAAAATTGCCAGATACTCCAATTTTTCCAAAGAAGCAAGATGTTCAGATTATTGTGTGACGTGTCCCAGGATTTCAATGCTAGCAACTCATTCAATTAATCTCAACATTGTGTAGGTAAATATTATGTGGGCCAAACAAAATACATCTGCAGTTGATGGAATACAGTGTTATTACTTCTGCTTAAGAAGTCCAAAATATTTTTATTCTTCTTGTTTCAAGATCAAGCTCAGAAACCCTTTTTTGTGAAGCTTTTCTTGAATCCCTCTGTATGGTTTCTGTTTAATTTCTTTGTGTCCTCATTATCCCCAAACAGACTTTTGTCACATCTATATTATTTTTCCACTTATTTGAGCTCCTCCAGGTAAGAGACTGGAGAAGGCAATGGCAAGCCACTCCAGTACTCTTGCCTAGAAAATCGCATGGACAGAGGAGCCTGGTAGGCTGCAGTCCATGGGGTCACTACTAGTCGGACACGACTGAGCGACTTCACTTTCACTTTTCACTTTCACACATTGGAGAAGGAAATGGCAACCCACTCCAGTGTTCTTGCCTGGAGAATCCCAGGGACGGCGGAGCCTGGTCGACTGCCGTCTATGGGGTCGCACAGAGTCGGACACGACTGAAGCGACTTAGCAGCAGCAGCAGCAGCAGCAGGTAAGAGACTGTAGGGAGTTAAACGGTGCCCCCAATTATGTCTACACTCTAAACCCAAGATCCCATGAGTTTGGCCTGATTTGGAAAAAGGATTTTTGCAGGTTTAATTAAGTTAAGGATCTCAAATGAAATCATGCTGGATTCTCTGGGTGTACCCTAAATTCAATGATATAAGGCCTTATGCAGAGAGAGGAGGAGAAGACACAGACAGAGAAGGTCATGTGAAGATGGAGGCAGAGATGAATGAAATGCAACCAGAAGCCAGTGAATGGCTGGAACCATCAGAGCTGGCAGAGACAAGGAAGCATGCTCTCTTATAGCCTTCCAGTTGAGTGTGGTCTGGAACACCTCAGTTATTGACTCCTGGCCTGTAAAATGTAACAGAAAATTCTATTGTTATCAGCTCAGTTCAGTTCAGTCACTTAGTCAGTCTGACTCTTTGCAACCCCATGAATTTCAGCACACCAGGCTTCCCTGTCCATCATCAACTCCCGGAGTCCACTGAAACCCATGTCCATCGAGTCGATGATGCCATTCAACTATCTCATCCTCTGTTGTCCCCTTCTCCTCCTGCCCTCAATCTTTCCCAGCATCAGGGTCTTTTCCAATGAGTCAGCTCGTCACATCAGGTGGCCAAAGTATTGGAGTTTCAGCTTCAACATCAGTCCTTTCAATGAACACCCAAGACTGATCTCCTTTAGGATGGACTGGTTGGATCTCTATACATCACCTCATTTTGGGTGATTTGTTACAGCAGCTCTAGGAAACTAATACAGATCCCAAGCTTCTATAACTTTGTACCCTAAACCCCTAGCATAGAGTGCCATCTAGGAGTCTGGCAAGAATTAATTAATTAATTAATTCAATATTAATTCTTCATAATCCAAAGTATATATTCTCACTCTTTATAAGCTCGTGAGTATTTTGTCACACTTCATGCACAATCAGTTCAGTTCAGTTCAGTCGCTCAGTCGTGTCTGACTCTCCGCGACCCCATGAATAACAGCATGCCAGGCCTCCCTGTCCATCACCAACTCCCGGAGTTCACTCAAATTCATGTCCATCAAGTCGGTGATGCCATCCAGCCATCTCATTCTCTGTCGTCCCCGTCTCCTCCCACCCACAATCACTCCCAGCATCAGATCAGAGTCTTTTCCAGTGAGTCAACTCGTCGCATGAGGTGGCCAAAGTATTGGAGTTCCAGGTTTAGCATCAGTCCTTCCAATGAACACCCAGGATTGATCTCCTTTAGAATGGACTGGTTGGATATACTTGCAGTCCAAGGCACTCTCAAGAGTCTTCTCCAACACCACAGTTCAAAAGCATCAATTCTTCGGCGATCAGCTTTCTTCACAGTCCAACTCTCACATCCATACATGATTAGGTAGGTTAAAAGTTCTCTCTGAGTATCTGGATTTAGACAGAACTAAAAGAAAATGTTCCTTGCTTCTATGGATTTCCAGTATACTGTTTTCTTGTGACTGAAGAATTAAAGGTTGGGAAAATATATTCACTGAGTCTACTGGTTTAAATTTAAAGGTATTAATTTAGATTTCCTATTTTTAAAGTGCAATCCAGATTTTCCTTCTATATTTCCTGAAGAAGTTGATAGGGGATGGTCAGGCTTGAGACTTTTAGTACTATGAGAGGACCATTATAACCTGTATTTGCTATTTTGGTTGCCAATTTTTTTTTTAATTGTGTTCTGCTTTGGTTCTGCATTTAACACCTTTCTTCTTGTTGATTCTTAATTGATGGTTGTAATCAGGAATATTATTTACAAGGAGAAGGTCACAAAGATGAAATCATGTACCTACACCTGAAAATCAGATCAATGTCAAGACTTTTTGTGAGGAAGCAAGTCTCGAAAATTATATTTAGCTTTATTAACTTAGTTTTCTCTGTTGACAAAACATATTCATCACCATGCTAGTGTTGGTAATTATGTCAGCCTGTCCATCAATCTTCCCCAAAGAGAAATACACCCCACAAAACTTGTAGAAGAAAACAGCTTTTATTGCATTCCCTGTGAACCAGCCCAAAGGCCTAGGCAAGGAGCAAGAGACTTACTAATGGGAAGCATTTTCAGTTGTCAGTTTTGAAAGTATGCATATGGTAAATTGATACGTTATATACCTAATTAGTAGTGATCAGTTGTTTTCAACTGGAGATGATCTTAAAGCCCAGATGATATTTGGTATTGTCTGCAGACATTTTGGTTCTCACAGCTGGAGAAGGGAGGATGCCCTAGCAACAATTTATACAGTCCAAAGTGTGACTAGCACCATGGTGGAAAAACCCCAGAACAGGTAAACACAAGAGAAATATCTGGAAAGGAAAGTTCACTTAAATTTTGGGCTGATGTAGTGGTTATGGGGCATAAGCATGTTGGAGTTAGAGGCCAAGAGAGGAAAGGAAAATTTTGTGAAAGGAAGTAGAGACATGTACCTTCAAAATAATATGCAAACCAAAATGGGCACTATTTTGAGGAGTCAGTGAAGGATTACAAAAAGAGAGCATTTGACCTGACACCTGGGATATGTTTCTCATAATGACATTAAGGTTATTAGATAGAGACTGTAGTAAACCAAATGTTCACTGAGATACTGTCCTTTGCTATGTAGTGTACACTATTGAAAAAGTTATAAAAATGTAGACTTTGTTGATTTTCATGGTATACAGAGTTGAATTTTGGTTACTGAGTATTTGTATGAATGTGTGCTCAGTCACTTCAGTTGTGTCCTACTCTTTGCAACCCTGTGGACTATATCCTGCCAAACTCCTTAATCCATGGGATTTTCTAGGCAAAATACTGGAGTGGGTTGTCATGCCCTTCTCCAGGGAGACTATCAAAACCAGGGATCAAACCAGCATCTCCTGCATTGCAAGTGGATTCTTTACCAACTGAATGGCCAGGGAAGCCCACTGAGTATTTTTGGACCTTGTCAATTAAGACATAAATGTACCACTAAAATGTAGATAAACATAGAAGGAAGAAAGAGGATGAGAGAAGAGAAGTATGCTGTTGTCCTTGTCTAACGTCATATCAAGTCAAGAGATATTACACAGAACTACAAACAATGGATGTAATTTAAAGGTAAAAATTTCCCTAAAGAAATAAACTTTTAATTTTAAACAATCCAATGTTTGAAGTGGAAAGGTAGATGGAAGATTGTGTGAGCGAAATCTGCAATTTTTGGAACTGAAAGTTGAGACAACATATTAAATTGATAATCAACAAAAGGTAAAGACATAATTTAACATTAGGAAGAAATCTTCAGGAGAACCATTACTGTTCAGGTGCTAAGTCATTTCTGACTTTTTGCAATCTCATGAACTACAGCAGGCCAGAATCAAGATTGCTGGGAGAAGTATCAATGACCTCAGATATGCAGATGACACCACCCTTAAGGCAGAAAGCAAAGAAGAACTAAAGAGCCTCTTGATGAAAGTGAAAAAGGAGAGTGAAAAAGTTGGCTTAAAACTCAACATTCACAAAACAAAGATCATGGCATCTGGTCCCCTCACTTCATGGCAAATAGATGGGGAAACAATGGAAACAGTGACAGACTTTATTTTGGGGGGGCTCCAAAATCACTGCGGGTGGTGACTGCAGCCATAAAATTAAGACATTTGCTCCTTGGAAGGAAAGTTATGACCAACCTAGACAGCATATTAAAAAGCAGAGACATTACTTTGCCAGCAAAGGTCCGTATAGTCAAAGGTATGGTTTTTCCAGTAGTCATGTATGGATGTGAGTGTTGGGCTATAAAGAAAGCTGAGCACCAAAGAACTGATGCTTTTGAACTGTGGTGTTGGAGAAGACTCTTGAGAGTCCCTTGGACCGCAAGGAGATCCAACCAGTCCATCCTAAAGGAAATTAGTCCTGAATATTCATTGGAAGGACTGATGCTGAAGCTGAAACTCCAATACTTTGGTCAGCTGATGGGAAGAACTGACTCACTAGAAAAGACCCTGATGCTGGGAGAGATTGAAGGCAGGAGGAGAAGGGAACGACAGAGAATGAGGTGGCTGGATGGCATCACCAACTCAACGGACATGAGTTTGAGTAAACCCCAGAATTTGGCGATGGACAGGGAAGCCTGGCATGCTGTAATCCATGGGGTCACAAAGTGTCGGACACTACTGAGCAACTGAACTGAACCGAAGAAGTGGAATGTTGTACAGTAGGTGTCTAGGGGTTGTGAAGGTGATAGGAGCTTAGATCAGAGATTATTGTTTTATCATAGGCCTTTCTATGCAATTTCTTTTTTTAACCATATGCAAGCATCATTTTGCCAATTTTTATTATAGGATTAATACTAATGTGCTTAATTTAGCTGAAAAGTTTGGACTTAATACTCTACAGTTTTTCTTTGATATCCCAGTCATTATTGCTTCTATAGCTCTTCAAAATTAATAGCTGTTTTATATAACATTTGATTTTATAGTTAGTGTGAATGAAGTATTTCATATAGGGGAAATGTTTTCTCACATTTATTTTTTCTATAGACCTCAGACAACCTCGGGAAATGCAGTTAGGAGCCTAGGAAAATAAACTGAGATAGATTTGTTCTTTGGGAGTTTGTTGGAGAGTGTTAGGGATCAACACCTATATGGAAATGGGGAAGCAATACTGAGCAGGAGACTATGGTAAATTGTAAACAGTCACAGCGACATCCTCAGCCAATTCTAGGGGGAATTTTGTAGCTGAAATGGCCTTTCATAGTGACCTCAAATAGAGGCAAGATGGCCTGGACTATATTCTCCCATACTGACAATAATTGCCTAGAGGTTAGGCTGGTATGGAGGCTACTCCCCCAGAAAGTCAACTAAGAGCTGTAAGTCAGTGATACTCGAGCAGTTGGGTAAATCTGTGTTTTATTACTGAGGACAGAATGTATGATCAGTGTATCAGCATAACCACTAAAATGTCCATTTGGTAGATATGGAAATGGAAGTGCTGTTCATGATTTTTAGCCATATTGACCTCTCAAAAACATCTTATTAAAACACACATAATCTGGTCATGTCAATTTTTCTCTACTCCCTGAGCACAGGCAGGCCACAGTCTCTCTTTCCTCCTTTCTTTTGAGTGTGCTATACATTCCATCTGAGAGGTCATTCTCTCTTTTCTTCTATAAGACTACCTACAGATGATCCTTCAACAATCCTAGGAAAAGCACTAGATTAAGTTTTGTGTCTTTCCAGTTAGCATTCTGTACAATATTGTAAACTTCCTATGAAAAAGCTTGTCAAATTGTAATGATAGATGGACAGATAGAAAGGCATATATATCTCTATCTTCTATCATCTATCTCAGAGTGAGTGACATTGCTCAGTGTGTCCGACTCTTTGTGACCCCATGGACTGTAGCCTACCACGCTCCTCCATCCATGGGATTTTCCAGGCAAGAGTACTGGAGTGGGTTGCCATTTCCTTCTCCAGAGGATCTTCCCGACCCAGGGATTGAACCCCAGTCTTCCACATTGTAGGCAGACGCTTTACCATCTGAGCTACCAGGGAAGTTATCATCCATCTACCTATATGTAAATTTTTTGGAAACTTCTGGAATTTCAGACTTTCTAGGTTGTTATTGTCTCTCAACCACCAAATTCATTGTTTTGCCTCTAGTAGGTGCTCAACAAATACAAATTGCAAACTTCTTGGAAAACAAATAGAAGGCCTGTTTAAAATT
The DNA here is from genome assembly GCF_049115385.1 of Moschus berezovskii. Taxonomy (NCBI): domain Eukaryota; kingdom Metazoa; phylum Chordata; class Mammalia; order Artiodactyla; family Moschidae; genus Moschus; species Moschus berezovskii. The sequence goes on along the minus strand of NC_142464.1, from coordinate 47,243,045 downwards.
AGAAATCCAGTGCTCTAGATTTTATATTTCACATTTAAGATCTCAGACTAGTCCTTTTCTCTTGGTCTCCAGATTTGTCATATCTACTTCACAACTCAGGTATAAAAAAAAATGCATTTCCAATAATGATGTACACATTTTATAAACCACGGTAAAATGGATATATTATGTTTTTTTATTTTTTTATGATTTTGACACCATCAATTGTCAACTCAACTTCAAGAAAGCTCCGTTTAATCACTATAAAATTGGTTGGTTCCCAACCACAAATTTACTTTCACCTCTCTTGACCAATCTACATGACTGATCGAGCAGTAAGTCTGCTGTTTTCCTAATACAATACTCAGTACAATATACAATACTATAGAGTATTAACTCCAAACTTTTCAGCTAAATTAAACACATTAGTATTAATCCTTTAATAAAAATTGGCAAATGATGCTTGCATATGATTAAAAAAAGAAACTGCATAGAAAGACCTATAATAACAATTGAATGTTTATTTTTAAATACATTGTCTATAAGCATCCACATGATTGTGACTTTTCCTAATACTATCCCAGTCAATGAAAAAGATTTTCCTCTAAGTTTGGTTTTCTACATCTGACACATGTTCAAACTAACATTTTAAGCAACAGGAAAATATGCATTATTGTCCTGTTTGTGTGTGTGTATATATATATATATATATTTGAAGTTTTCTGTCAGAGTCCAGGAAAATATTTTCTTCTTGATTGTCAACTTGAAGGGAAGACAACCATTGGTTTATTATAAATACATTTAAATACTTTTATGGTTCTTTTCTGATGCTAGAGGGATATACACTGTCAATAAACAAAAGAAATTGGCATCTAAGAGTTTATTTCATGAAGAATATATATAGTTCTTAATGTAATAAACAGATTTTATAAAGTATTCATACTAAGTGGGCATTAGTGAATAATCCTTGGAAACCTAAACTTTAACATCTGTCTTTCTCTAAATAAAATATGCAAATTATTTTCCACTTGAGACTATTTGGAATATAGATACTGTCTAGAATGAAAATTTCTAAAGTTATAGCTTTGTATATTACTTGGAGGGCTCTATAAAAGTTTATTTGTTTATCTGAAAGTATAAAACTTTCTTTTAGACATATTTTAGAAAATTAATGTGAACTTAAGTTTTGCAGTTCTAGATAACTGTTTAAAAGACATCAATATCACATTAAACCAATCTTGAAAAACAAGAGATTAAAAGGAAAGGGAAGCTTTACTGAAGATATAAGCCCTAGAGTTAAAAATAACTATTTATGATAATAGAATAAAAACTAAAGAGTTTAATAAGAAATCTAGAATCTGTAAAAATGTAAGGACAACCAAATTCTGAATATGTAAAATAAAATTAAATCTCATTTGAATAGTTTTTCCTCAGGTGAAAGAAAGATTAAAAGATTAATGGACAAGATAGTAAAATATAAAACAAAACACCAAAATCTAAAACAACCAACTACCACTGCAACTAAACGCCCAGATATATTGAAGGATGGAACGCAAATATGGTAGAGAATACTGATTTCTGGGTCATGGTGAAGAATATCTAACGTCAATATAATTGATAAGTATTGATAGAATTATGGACTTGGCAGAAGCCAATTTTTGAAAAGAAAAAAGATGGCAAGGAATTTTGCGAAACTTATAAAGGCCACTGATTCACGAAGTTTGACAAACTCTATGAATACAGAGATAAATTATACCTAATTACATCATAGTAAACTTGTTGGAAATCAAAAACAAAGATAAGCAAGAAAAAAGGGCAAGCCTTTTAAAGGATCACAACAACAAACAGCCACATACTTCTCAGTTAGCCTCTCAGTCAAAATGTTGGAAGTCAGAAAGCAATCACATGGTAGCTTCAACATGGTATCAAGAAATAATAGTATGGTGATTAACTCCAAGCCAGGTTTTGAAGTTAAGGAGTACTATGTTCACATCCTAGCTATGTTGTTATTTAGCCAAGGGATGTTCTACAGCATCTTCAATCTGTCTGAAGTTTAGGTTGCTTGTGTGTAACATGGAGGAAATAGTGATAAATCCCTCTTAAGGTTGTTATTGAGACTAAATGAGAAAAAAATGTGTAGAATATGATTGGGAATTTCCTGGTGGTTTAGTGCTAAAGAATCTCATGCAATGCAGGAGATGCAGGTTTTATCTGTGAGTTGGGACGATCCTTTGGAGAAGGAAATGACAACCCATTCCAGTATTCTTATCTGGGGAATCCCATGGACAGAGGAGCCTGGAGGGCTACAGTCAGTTCAGTTCAGTTCAGTTCAGTCGCTAGTCGTGTCCAACTCTGCGATCCCATGAATCACAGCATGCCAGGCCTCCCTGTCCATCACCAACTCCCGGAGTTCACTCAAACTCATGTCCATCGAGTCGGTGATGCCATCCAGCCATCTCATTCTCTGTCATCCCCTTCTCCTCCCGCCGCCAACCTTTCCCAGCATCAGAGTGGGATCACAAAAAGAGTTGGCTATGACTTAGTGAATAAAACCAACAACAACAATAATGTGTTTAGTATAGTACATAGTAAGCTTTGTTATTATATAGTTTTTGTGGGAAAATATACATAGCATAAAATTTAGCATTTTGACCATTTTTAAGTGTACAATCCCATGGTATTAAGTGCATTTATACTGGTATACAATCAACCTCTTTTTCATACTGTTCGTGGGGTTCTCAAGGCAAGAATACTGAAGTGGTTTGCCTTTCCCTTCTCCAGTGGACCACGTTTTGTCAGAACTTTCCACCATGACCCATCCATCTTGGGTGGTCCTACACGACATGGCTTATAGTTTCATTGAGTACGACAAGGCTGCGGTCCATGCAATCAGATTGGTTAGTTTTCTGTGACTGTGGTCTTCATTCTGTCTGCCCTCTAATGGAGAAAGAAAGAGGAGAGTGAATAAGTTGGCTTAAATCTCAACATTCAGAAAACTAAGATCATGGCATCTGGTCCCATCATTTCATGGGAAATAGATGTGGAAACAGTGTCAGACTATTTTTTTGGGCTCCAAAATCACTGCAGATGATGATTGCAACCATGAAATTAAAAGATACTTACTCCTTGGAAGGAAAGTTATGACCAACCTAGATAGCATATTTAAAAGCAGAGACATTACTTTGTCAACAAAGGTCCATCTAGTCAAGGCTATGGTTTTTCCAGTGGTCATGTACAGATGTGAGAGTTGGGCTGTGAAGAAAGCTGAGCGCCAAAGAATTGATGCTTTTGAACTGTGGTGCTGGAGAAGACTCTTGAGAGTCCCTTGGACTTCAAGGAGATCCAACCAGTCCATCCTAAAGGAGATCAGTCCTGGGTGTTTGGAAGAACTGATACTGAAGCTGAAACTCCAATACTTAAGCCACCTCATGTTAAGAGTTGATTCATTGGAAAAGACCCTGATACTGGAAGGGATTGATGGCAGGAGGAGAAGGGGACAACAGAGGATGAGATGGCTGGATGGTATCACTGACTAGATGGACATGAGTTTGGGTGAACTCCGGGAGTTGGTAATGGACAGGGAGGCCTGGCGTGCTGCGATTTATGGGGTCTCAAAGAGTCAGATACGACTGAGCGACTGAACTGAACTGAACTGAAGAGCCTTATGGAAGCTTCTTGAGGGGAGAGACTGACTGAGCAGGAAACTGAGTCTTGTTCTTATGGGTGGGGCCATGCTCAGTAAATCTTTAATCCAATTTTCTGTTGGATGGGGCTGTGTTCACTCCCTGTTATTTGACCCGAAGCCAAACTATGGTGAAGGTAGTGAAGACAGTGGTGATCTCCTTCAGAAGGTCCCAGGCATGCACTGTTTCACTCCGTGCCCCCAACCCTGCAGCAGGCCACGACTGACCCACACCTCTTCCACACACTCCTCGACACTCACAGGCAAGTCTGGGTCAGTCTTTTGTAGGGTCACTGCTCCTTTCTCTTGGGTCCTGCTGTGTACAAGGTTTGGTTTGTGCCCTCCAAGAGTCTGTTTCCTCAGTCCTATGTAAGTTCTGGTGGCTCTGTGCTGGAGTTAAGGGTGACCTCCTCCAAGAGGGCCTATGCCAAACCCAGATCTACTGTACCCAGAGCCCCTGCCCCTGCAGCAATCCACTGCTGACCTATATCTCTGCAGGAGACTCTCAAACAGTTCTGTGATGAACAGTATGAAGCAGTATGAAAAGGCATAAAGATAGGATACTGAAAGATGAAGTCTCTAGGTTGGTAGGTGCCCAATATGCTACTGGAGATCAGTGGAGAAATAACTCCAGAAAGAATGAAGAGATGAAGCCAAAGCAAAAACAACACCGAGTTGTGGCTGGAACTGGTGATAAAAGTAAAGTCTGATGCTGTAAAGAGTGATATTGCATAGAAACTTGGAATGTTAGGTCCATGAATCAAGGCAAATTGGAAGTGGTCAAACAGGAGATGGCAAGAGTGAATGTCAACATTCTAGGAATCAGTGAACTAAAATGGATGGGAGTTCAGTTCAGTTCAGTCACTCAGTCATGTCCAACTCTTTTGTGACCCCATGAATCACAGCACGCCAGGCCTACCTGTCCATCACCAACTCCCGGAGTTCACTCAAACTCATGTCCACAGAGTCGGTGATGCCATCCAGCCATCTCATTCTCTGTCGTCCCCTTCTCCTCCCACCCCCAATCCCTCCTAGCATCAGACTCTTTTCCAGTGAGTCAACTCGTCGCATGAGGTGGCCAAAGTATTGGAGTTTCAGCTTTATCATCAGTCCTTCCAATGAACACCCAGGACTGATCTCCTCTAGAATGGACTGGTTGGATCTCCTTGCAGTCCAAGGGACTCTCAAGAGTCTTCTCCAATACCACAGTTCAAAAGCATCAATTTTTCAGTGATCAGCTTTCTTCAAAGTCCAACTCTCACATCCATACATGACTACTGGAAAAACCATAGTCTTGACTAGACGGACCTAGGTTGGCAAAGTAATGTCTCTGCTTTTTAATATGCTATCTAGGTTGGTCATAACTTTCCTTCCAAGGAGTAAGTGTCTTTTAATTTCATGGCTGCAATCAGCATCTGCAGTGATTTTGGAGCCCCCAAAAATAAAGTCTGACACTCTTTCCACTGTTTCCCCATCTATTTCCCATGAAGTGATGGGACCAGATGCCATGATCTTTGTTTTCTGAATGTTGAGCTTCAAGCCAAACTTTTCACTTTCCTTTTTCACTTTTATCAAGAGGCTTTTGAGTTCCTCTTCACTTTCTGCCATAAGGGTGGTGTCATCTGCATATCTGAGGTTATTGATATTTCTCCCAGCAATCTTGATTCCAGTTGGTGCTTCTTCCAGCCCAGCATTCCTCATGATGTACTCTGCATATAAGTTAAATAAGCAGGGTGACAATATACAACCTTGACGTACTCCATTTCCTATTTGGAACCAGTCTGTTGTTCCATGACCAGTTCTAACTGTTGCTTCCTGACCTGCATACAGGTTTCTCAAGATGCAGGTCAGGTGGTCTGGTATTCCCATGTCTTTCAGAATGTTCCACAGTTTATTGTGATCCACACAGTCAAAGGCTAATGGATGAATTTAAATCAGATGACCATTATATCTACTACTGTGGACAAGAATCCCTTAGAAGAAATGGAGTAGCCATCATAGTCAACAAGAGTCCGAAATGCAGTACTTGGGTGCAATCTCAAAAATGACAGAATAATCTCTGTTTGTTTTCAAGGCAAGCCATTCAATATCACAGTAATCCAAGACTACACCCCAACCAGTAATGCTGAAGAAGCTGAAGTTGAATAGTTCTATGAATACCAACAAGACCTTCTAGAACTAACACCCCCAAAAGATGTCCTTTTCATTATAGGACAAAAGTAGGAAGAATTATTATTCTATATTATTCATTATAGAATACAAAAGTAGGAAGCCAAGAAGTACTTGGAGTAACAGGCAAATTTGGCCTTGGAGTACAGAATGAAACAGGGCAAAAGCTAATAGAGTTTTGCCAAGAGAACTGGTCATAGCAAACACCCTCTTCTAACAACACAAGAGAAAACTTTACACAAGGACATCACCAGATGATCAATACCGAAATCAGACTGATTATATTCTTTGCAGCCAAAGTGTAGAAGCTCTATACATTCAGCAAAAACAACACGAGGAGCTTAATGTGACTCAGATCATGAAATCCTTATTGAAAAATTCAGACTTAAACTGAAGAAAGTAGGGAAAACCACTAGACAATTCAGGTGTGACCTAAATCAAATCCCTTATAATCATACAGTGGAAGTGACAAACAGATTTGAGGGATTAGATATGATAGAGTGCCTGAAGACCTATGGGCAGTGATGAAGACCTTCCCCCCTAAAAAAACAAATGCAAAAAGGCAAAATGGTTGTCTGAGGAGGCCTTATAAATAGCTATGAAAAGCAGAGACGTGAAAGGCAAAGGAGAAAAGGAAAGATATACCCATTTGATTGTGGAGTTCCAAAGAATAGCAAGGAGAGATAAGAAAGCCTTCTTCAGTGATCAATGCAAAGAAATAGAGGAAAACAATAGAATGGGAAAGACTAGAGGTCTCTTCAGGAAAATTAGAGATACCAAGGGAACATTTCATGCAAAGATGGGCACAATAAAGGACAGAAATTGTATGGACCTAACAGAAGCAGAAGATATTAACAAAAAGTGAAAAGAATACACAGAAGAACTATACAAAAAAGTTCTTCATGATGCAGATAACCACAATGGTGTGATCACTCACCGAAAACCAGATATCTGGGAATGTGAAGCCAAATGGGCCCTAGGAAGCATCACTACAAACAAAGCTAGCAGAGTTGATGGATTTACAGTTGAGCTATTTCAAATCCTAAAAGATGATGCTGTGAAAGTGCTGCACTCAGTATGTCAGAAAATTTGGAAAACTCAGCAGTGGTCACAGGACTGGGAAAGGTCAGTTTTCATTCCAATCCCAAGGAAAGTCAATGTCAAGGAATACTCAAACTACTGCACAATTGCACTCATCTCACATGCTAGCAAAGTAGTGCTCAAAATCCTCCAAGTCAGGCTTCAACACTACATAAACTGTGAACTTCCAGATGTTCAAGTTGGATTTAGAAAAGGAGGAGAAACCAGAGATCAAATTGCCAACATCCGTTTTATCATTGAAAAAGCAAGAGAGTTCCAGAAAAACATCTATTTCTGCTCTATTGACTATGCCAAATCCTTTGACTGTGTAGATCACAACAAAATGCAAAAAATTTGTAAGGAGATGAGAATACCAGACCACCTTATCTGCCTCCTGAGAAATCTGTATTCAGGCCAGGAAGCAACAGTTAGAACTGGACATGGAACAACAGACCTGTTCCAACCAGGAAAGGAGCTCGTCAAGACTGTATATTGTCACCCTGCTTATTTAATTTATATGCAGAGTACATCATGAGAAACGCTAGACAGGATGAAGCACAAGCTGGAATCAAGATTGCTGGGAGAAATATCAGTAATCAGATATGCAGATGACACCACACTTAGGGCAGAAAACAAAGAAGATCTAAACAGTGTCTTGATGAAAGTGAAAAAGGAAAGTGAAAAATTTCTCTTGAAACTCAACATTCAGAAAACTAAGATCATGGCATCTCGTCCCATCACTTCATGGCAAATAGATGGGAAAACAGTGAAAACAGTGAGAGACTTTATTTTTGGGGGACTCAAAAATCACTGCAGATGGTGGCTGCAGCCATGAAATTAAAAGATGCTTGCTCTTTGGAAGAAAATTATGACCAACCTAGACAGCCTATTAAAAAGCAGAGACAGTACTCTGTCAGCAAAGCTCCGTATAGTCAAAGCTATGGTTTTTCCAGTAGTCATGTATGGATCTGAGAGTTGGACTATAAAGAAAGCTTAATGCTGACGAATTGATGCTATGGGGAAGAGGGAGGTGGGAGGGGGGTTCAAGAAAGAGAACACATGTACACCCAGGGCGGATTCATGTCAATGTATGGCAAAACCAACCAAAATATTAATGTAAGGTAATTTGCCTCCAATAAAATAAATTAAAAAATAAATAAATAAAGTGAAACTGTAAAAAAAAAAAACAAAAACGATGCTTTTGAACTGTGGTGCTGGAGAAGACTCTTGAGAGTCCCTTGGACTGCAAGAAGATCCAACCAGTTCATCCTAAAGGAAATCAGTACTGAATATTCATTGGAAGAACTGATAGTGAAGCTGAAACTACAATACTTTAGTTACCTGATGCGAAGAAGTGACTCATTTGAAAAGGCCCTTATGCTGGAAAAGATTGAAGACGGGAGAAGGGGATGACAGAGGATGAGATGGTTGGAGAGCATCACCGACTCAATGTACATGTGTTTGAGTAAACTTTGGGATTTGGTCAAGGACAGGGAAGCCTGGCATGCTGCAGTCATGGGGTTGCAGAGTTTAACATGACTGAGTGACTGAACTGAACTGAACTGAAAACCTCTAGAACATTTTTCATCTTCTTAAACTGAAACACTGTATTAAATGCTAATTCAACTTTTCTCTCCCCCAGATGTCGCAACTACCATTCTTCTTTCTATCTATGAATTTGATTATTGTAGGAACTCCATATAAGTAGAATCATTCAAAATTTGTCCTTTTGTGATTGGTTTATCTCAATTATTTTAATGTCTTCAAATTTCCTCCATGTCATGGCATTTGTCAGAATCTCCTTCCTTTTTAGAACTGAAGAAAATTCCATTGTATGTCTATTCTTTATTTGGTTTATCCTTTGATCTGTCAGTGGGCAATTGGTTTGTATCTATCTTTTGTCTTTTGTCAATAAGGCTGCTATGATAATTGGTTTTCAGGTATCTGTGAATTCAAACTCAAATTTTGTGCATGTACTCAGAAGTGGAATTGCAGGATCTTATGGTAATACTATTCTATGGTATTTGAGGAACAGTTACATTTTTAATTCTTACTTATAAGTGCCATTATTTCATTCAGTACACTGAAAAGACCACGATGAAACAAAGAATTTGCCACATTACAATGAATTCTCAGCACCTGGTCTATAGTATGTATCCAATAAATGCTGCTGAATGAATATGTCAGTATCGTCATGGACCAGTGTACTGTGTACTGAATGTAAGTGTAAAATATAGAGGTTCTAATCCAAGCAATCACCCAACCCAGCTTTGTGGTCTGGCTTCTGGATACTTTAGTCACTGAACTTTCTGGTCTTCACTATAATTTCATGTGTAAAAAGGAAGAGGAGTAAAGCCCTGTCATGAGAAAAAAATGAGTAAATTTCCGTGAAGACAATCTTAAGTGCTTTGAAGAAACTATGATACTTTAGTCAATTTTTAACTATTATTCATCAAAAACCAGATGTTTCAGGATTTTCACAAAACACATGTATTGTGGTTTGACATTGCTTACACCACATTTTTGCAAAGCATATTTCAAAATTACTTCTTGAGAAAATGATGAATCCTGGTTCTGCTAACTTACTTATTTAAAGCACTTCAAAGTATCTTAAGAAATCAAAATATTATTATTTTGGTTTCAAATTTTCTGGAATATCAGGGTTGAGGTTACATTAAGTATGTGAAAATGCTGGGAGGAGGGAAATCTACATAATAATAGAGTTTGAAAAATATATGAGATGAATAATGAAGAAAGATAACTTCTTGAAACTATGCAAGAAGTATAAAATACAAGCTATCTCTTCATTGCTAGATATGGAAATGTGGAATGCTAAGGCATTCTGCAGGTCCTTTGCAGTAGTAGCACTCAGCTGTAGGTAAAAGAAGCTTAATTGTAATGATTTCAGAGGGAAAATTGGGCGGTAATGGTATGGTGACTTCCAGACTTCAAGTAAGGGACGAACATATGAGCTACAGATAGGAATAAATTTAGACTTCATGAATGACTGGAATCATCCCTTCTTAACAAGACATTGAAGGTCACATTTTAGAAGAGTAGACCATATTGTGACCATATTTGGAAAAATATAATCTGTCACACCACTGCAAACTCTTCCCCTCTTTCCTGCCTATCTCTAGCCAAACAATTTCTAAGTGCCTGTAGAAATAGCTAAGAAACTAATCTTGGCTGCAAAATCTTAGAGGATTACACTGATCCCATGAATATTCCTGGAAATATATGGTATGATGTGTCAGAGTCAGTTTAATTAATTAGACAAAACTACAATTGTCGAAATTTTACTTGTAGGTATCATTCACTGGGCACTTGTTTTCTGACAGAAATTCCACTGGAAATATTATGCATACATATTTTTCAATTTAATCTTCATGACAATCCTCAGAAATAAGGGCTTATAACCTCCTTTCACAGGCTGTAAGAGTACAAACAACTTTGTGATGTATCTAAGTCATGAATCCAGGTCTACCTGCCAGTGAAGCTTATATGCTATATTTTATCAACGTGTGTATGTGTGCATAGAGGGGGACATACATGAGATTGTGGGATTTGGCAGCAGCCCTCTCCAACGCTCACATATTCAGCATTGTCCTTTCCGGCCTCCCACATCAAACCACTGTCTTTGACGTCAAATCCCAAATCCCATGTAATCAGTGCCCATCCATCAGGGTCTTCTCACTCCCACACCACTCGTGTATGTAGATGTACACAGACTTTAAGAGCAGAAGTCATTTTATATGAATTTATCCAGTGCCCCGATTGCCATCATATCTTTGTAGGCAGAAATATAAAGCTCCATAAGTCATTGCTCTAGTTATCTTTGTCACAAATACAAAGAGAGACTTAGATAAAACAGAATTCAAAGTATTGGGATAGAGAGGAGATGTAATACCAGGAAAAGGAATATTGGCCAATGTTGCAGTCTGCCTTGGTCCAGGCTTAGTTTGGAGTAAGCCCATGGCCTGATATAAACCTACTCAATCCCACCTGAATATTCTTACATTATTAGGCCTGACAAATCTCTCTCTAGAAATGACCAGCAAATTCTGTTATGCCTGCCATCTATACAGGTTTCATGACTGGTATTTTAGCACTATCATTTCTATACTATGTATCATGCTATTTATATGCAGAGTACATCATGAGAAATCCTGGGCTGGATGAAGCACAAGCTGGAATCAAGATCGCTGGGAGAAATATTAATAACCTCAGATAGGCAGATGATACTACCCTTATGGCAGAAAGCGAAAGAGAACTTAAGAAACCTCTTGATGGAAAGTGAAAGAGGAGAGTGAAAAAGTTGGCTTAAAACTCAGCATTCATAAAACCAAGAACATGGCATCTGGTCCCATCACTTCATGGCATATAGATGGGGAAACAGTGGAAACAGTGACTGACTTTTATTTTCTTGGGCTCCAAAATCACTGCAGATGGTGACAGATGCCAGGAAATTAAAAGACGCTTACTCCTTGGCAGGAAAGTTATGACCAACCTAGACAGCATATTAAAAAGCAGAGACATTACTTAGCCAACAAAGGTCCGTCTAGTCAAGGCTATGGTTTTTCCAGTAGTCATGTACTGATGTGAGAGTTGGACTGTAAAAAAAGGTGAGCACCAAAGGATTGATGCTTTTAAACTGTGGTGTTGGAGAATATTCTTGAGAGTCCCTTGGACTGCAAGGAGATACAACCCGTCCATCCTAAAGGAGATCACTCCTGGGTGTTCATTGGAAGGACTGATGTTGAAGCTAAAACTCTAATACTTTGGCCACCTGATGGGAAGAGCTGACTCATTTGAAAAGATCTGATGTTGGGAAAGATTGAGGACAGGAGGAGAAGGGGACGACAGAGAATGAGATGGCTGGATGGCATCACCAACTGAATGGACATGAGTTTGGGTGAACTCCAGGAGTTGGTGATGGACAGGGAGGCCTCACATGCTGCAGTCCCTGGTATTGCAAAGAGTCAGACATAACTGAGTGACTGAACTGAATTGAACTGCTTTATGTTTTTATTTTCCATACTCTGCCACTCAACCCATCTATATAAAATTATAAAGGTCTATTTAACAAAATTTAAATATGTATGATAATTTATCTTACTTTTAAGAATATTGGATTGATTTTATATAATTCCAACTATTCATTCAACTTCCTATTATTCCTAATAGCCAGAGGATACTCAAATATAATATTCTTTTCTGTGAAAATTATTCTGATTCTCCGGCATTAAAAAAACAGCAAAAATAAGAAACAATTTAAAGACAATAGAGAATCAGAGAGTTTTCTAATATCATGGTGCTAAGTAATAAAAATAATGTTCATTAAAAAACACCCCCAGACATGTATTATTATTCTTATTTAATCTATCTATTTAATCTATCTCTAAAGGTAAAGCTATATATACAGAAAAATATTTAAATTTTTGAAATAATATTTTAGGTGATTATTTAGAGTTTCATAATTTTTAACTACAGATTATTGAATAAAGACTATTACCTTCTTAGCATATTTGACATGTTTTATATTTCTAGGATATGAAAACAGCTCAAAGGAATTTTTACTTTCCTTTTTCCTAGGCCATAAATGAAAACTGAAGTTTCGTTAAAGGAACACAGCTTCCAGGATGAAAGATATTCTATATGGATCCAAATGGCTGCTGCTGCTGCTAAGTCACTTCAGTCGTGTCCGACTCTGTGTGACCCCATAAAATGGCAGCCTTCGCCAAAACCCAGACCCAGAGGCAACTGCAACAGGGACCATGAGACTGCGTCTGGAGCCCTGAGGGAACAAGATGGTGCAGTAAGCACCTCTCCTGCAGCCAGTGCTTGGCTCTGTGACTATTTCCAAAGAAGAGAATGGTCTTTAAGCGCGGACACAGGTTGCATCATTTCTCTCATTGATCATCAATGATGGACTATAATGGTTAGAAGTTCAGAATACCGCCAAAAAAGAACAAACTAATACTCTCGCTACTGGGAAGGATTGGGGGCGGGAGGAGAAGGGGAGGACAGAGAATGAGATGGCTGGATGGCATTACCGACTCGATGGACGTAAGTTTGAGTGAACTCAGGGAGTTGGGGATGGACAGGGAGGCCTGGCGTGCTGTGATTCATGGGATCGCAAAGAGTCAGACACGACAGCGACTGAACTGAACTGAATACTCTTGCTTGCTTAATTTCTGTTCTGTGGGCTTTCCTCCTCTGTTATTTATTGTGATCACCTTTATTGGGACCTCATGTTCTCTGACTGCCTTCTAGGAAACCTTCACATGTTCATCAAGGATTATGTTGTGGCAGGAATTAGTGAAAAGAAAAATAAACCCAGTACAAGACCAACTCCTGTAGGATAAATGTCACTCCACGGACTCACGTGGTTAAAACTAAACATTACCTTACATTTCTACCAAAATACTCTCTAGTCTAGAAAGTACTGAAATTGTGAGTTCAGGAATACCAGGAGTGTTCAGGTCGTTGGAGATGTTTCTGCTACCAGTGATTTAAAGCATTGGAGGAATTTGTGGTGCAAATAATAAATTCTGCAGTGCAATGTGTTCTTTCTTCTTTGACTCAGGCAACTCTGAGCAGAAAGGAAAAGCCTAGTCTACCTGCATTAAATCTTTGTTGTTGTTTAGTTGTTAAGTCTTGTCTGACTTTTTGCAACCTCATGGATTGTAGCCCCAGGCTCTTCTGTTCATGGGATTTCCCAGGCAAGAATACTGAAGTGGTTGCCATTTCTTTCTCCAGGGGATCTTCCTTACTCAGGGATTGAATCCACGTCTCCCACATTAGCAGGCTGATTCTTTACTGCTGAGCCACCAGGGAAGCCCTCGTTAGATCTACACATAGTTTTTGGCTTAAATATTCCTGGGAAATTTACTTAAATGCAGATTCCTCTTTAATAAGTTAGGAAGACTATACCATCTTTATGTAGTCAGTCATACTCAGAAGTAATTAAATGATGTAAGTAAAGCCCACAGTGTAACTGCATTTAGAGATAGGACCTTCTAGAAGATAATAAATGTTAAATGATATTGTAAAGATGGGCCTCTCATTTGATAAGACTGGTGTCCTTATAAGTAGAAAAGACACCAGGAGTGCATGTGCCCAAAGAAAATACCATGTAAATGCCCAATAAAGGGAGAGAAACCTCAGGAGAATCACCAACCTGTTGGGAGTTTGACCTCAGACTTCCAGCCTCCAAAAAACTGTGAGAAAATAATTTTATATTGTTTAAATCACACAGTCTGTGTTTTGTTTTGTTCTGTTTTTACCACAGCTTGAGCTGATTAATACATACAAATACATCAACAACTATTTAAAATCAAATATTCTCTCTCCTTTGTCTCCAGAATTTCCATTTCCTTGTGAAAGGCTGGTAAAAGTGCAATTTCAATTACTAGGAGCAACTGAGTGACATGGCTGAATCAACACAGCACCCCTCAAAGGTAGCTAAAGCAGCATCAGAAAATCCTATGTCAGTTTGTGAACCTCCTTCCCCACTTACACTTGCATAAAAGAGTGAAAATGAAAAAATGAAGTGAAAGTGCTACTCAGTCATATCTGACTCTTTGTGACCTCTTGGTCTGTAGCCTGCCAGGCTCCTCTGTCCATGCAATTCTCCAGGCAAGAATACTGGAGTGGGTAACCATTCTCTTCTCCAGTGGATCTTCCAAACTGAGGGATCGAACCCAGTTCTACATCGCAGGCAAATTCTTTACTATCTGAGTCACCAGGGAAGCTCTTTTGCTGTGAGTTGTCAATGAAGTTTTGGTGTGTTCATCTGGCATGTATACATAGCATATTGTTATATGGGATAAGCTTGGAAATGGAAAGAGAAGTAGGACATAATGGGGGTTAGAAACAAGAGGCTGAAATACCTAGGAGTTTGAAATTCTCAGTTTGAGTCTGGCCTTCAAGATCATTTTGAAAGTATGTGTGTATAGGTTGGAGGAGACAATGGAATTATTAATGGGATGTTAGCTTCAGGTTTATCTGTTTAGACATATAACAGTGGCCCTTCATCTGTCCTTTGCCCTTGGTCCCTAAAATGTTAGGAGAGGCCAAACATTTCTATGTTCTGTGGGAGAGAGAAACTGAAACATTCATCTTTACATAGAGTGTGTACTTGTAGTTCTATTTCTCCCAATTAATTGTGCTCAAACTGCATTTTTGGGTTTCTATGCAGGTGTTCAGTATAGGAGTTGGGCTAACAGGAATGGGTGAGAACAGAGGATGGGTCTGGGCATCTTGTTCCATCAACCTTTCCATCTTCTTTAGACTAGTAGTTCTCACATCCTAGAGGACTCCCTGAACAAAAAGACTATTACGCCTTTATAGTTTTGATAGAAAACACTTGCAGGTTTTCTATACATATACATATACATACACACACACACACATATATGTTACTGCATGGCAAGTAGAAGGGGAAGTAGTGACAGATTTCATCTTCTTGGGCTCCAGAATCACTGTGGATGGTGACTCCTGCCATGAAATCAGAAGATGATTGCTTCTTAGCAGGAAAGTGATGACAATCATTAGACAGCTTGTTGAAAAGCAGAGACATTACTTTGCCAAGTGTCCCTATCATCAAGGTTATGGTCTTCCCAGTGGTCATGCACACCAAAAAATTGATGCCTTCGAACTGTGGTGCTGTAGAAGACTCCTGAAAGTCCCTTGGACAGCAAGATCAAACTAGTCAATCTTAAGGGAGATCAACACTGAATATTCACTGGAAGGACTAATGTTGAAGCTGAAGCGCCAGTATTTGGGTCATCTGATGTGAATAGAAGACTTGTTGGAAAAGTCCCTGATGCTGGGAAAGATTGAGGGCAGAAGGCGAAGAGGGTGTCAGAGGATGAGATGGCTGGATGGCATCACTGATGCAATGAACTGAACTTGGGCAAACTCTGGGAGATGCTAAGGGACAGGGAGGTCTGGCGTGCTGGTGTGCTGCAATCCATGGGGTCACAAAGACTTGTATACAATTGAATGACTGAACAACAAAAACAGTTTATAGATAGATAGATAGATATAGATACACACACACATATAATGCATTCATTCTAAGTCACTTCAGTTGTGCAACCCTATGGACTATAGATTGCCAGGTTCCTGTATCCATGGGGATTCATCAGGAAAGAATACTGGAGTGAGTTGCCATGCCTTCCTTCAGGGGCTCTTCCTGACCCAGGGATCAAATCTGCATCTCTTATCTCTCCTGCATTGGCAGGCATGTTCTTACCACTAGTGCCAGCTGGGAAGCCCACACACATATAAAATGCATATACATAATTATGTATGAAAGTATATTATATAATCATGTGCTTAATACATAATCATATATGTATATAAATACAGTCATAAAATTCATGAACCTTAACATTTTGAAAAACTTAGCACACAACTAATTCTTAAATGTATTCAAATTATTATTCAAGTGATTATGCAGTTCATCTAGAAAGTAGTAGTTACACCATACCTTATAATTAATACCAGACTGCCTACACAGAATAAAATTAACTAAGTTTGTACTCTGACTAATTTTCACTTCAGCACTGTCACTAAGAAATTTAAACAACTTCAACAGTAGGTTTTTGTAATACTCTTCTACTATAAGGAGTTGATGGAAGCATCTAGTTAGTCTTTGAGCTAGTTTCACTGAGCTTGTGGAAATCAATATAAAATATCCCCTAATACTAATTGAAGTGCATAAAACAAAAGGCATTGCTATGCTGTGACAATGATAGATTTGTTTCTGTAATTCTGAATTATTTTGATGAGAACATTATTATTTTGTAAGCCCTCCTCACATTACTATAAGATGGGTAACAATTATTTTTTTAATTTACAGATCACATGAAATCAGTGGTGAATGGTGGACAGTAACATAATTATTGATATACAGAGTTTATGTACTGAGCATCTGAGAGGTTCTACAAATTACAAGCTGTGAGATCTTTTAATAAAATACCTAATTTTTTGTAATAGGCTGTTACCCAAAATACCAGTTCCTAACTATTGGAAACTGTAATTGTTACCCAATAAGGAGAGAAAAGTATCTTACAGATGCTATTAAGTATCTTAAGACAGGATATCCTGGATTTTCCCTTTGGGCAATAATAATAAGATCCTTTCTTGTAAGAGGCAGAGGAAAATTTGATACAGACAGAGAGAGGAGAGACAAACACGCAAAGGAGAAGGTGATATGAAAATGGAGGCAAGGATTGAAGGGAAGTCACAAGACAAAGAACGCTGGAAGAGCCACCATAGCTGGAAAAGTCAACAAACAATTCTTCTGTAGAATCTGGGAAGGAAGTTCAACTGTGATGACACTTTAATGATACTGGTTTTGGGCTTCTGACCTTCACAACTATGAGACAATAAAATTTTACTTAGTTTGTGGTTATTTGTTGCATCAGTCAAAAAATAAATAAATAAATAAACCAAACATACCTGTTTGGTTTCTTGAGTGATAAGTCCAGGGTAACAATAATAGTACTTATTTCATAGAACAGTTAAGCCAATTAAGCAACTGACCCACATAATGAAATGCATGTAGAATAATAACCTGAATGTATTTAACATAATGATGCTTGTGGGATCTCTACTACGTAATCTATCTCCCCACTTCCCTCCCCATTGTTGTATCTATTCTATATCTCTTTCTGTCTATGCTAGGTACAACTGTACTACACCAGTCTGTGTGTGGGGAAGTTGCTCAGTTGTGTCTGTCTCTTTGCAACCCCATGGACTATAGTCTGCCAGGCTCTTCTATCCATGGGATTTCCCATGCAAGAAAACTGGAGTGGGTTGCCATTTCCTTCTACAGGGGATCTTCCTGACCCAGGGATTGAACCTGGGTCTCCTGCATTACAGGCAGTTTCTTTACCATCTGAGCCCCCAAGATACCTACCTATATCATCTATCTATATTATCTGGAATTTTCAATTATTAGTCATTTCTATTCTACATCTCACACTAAGATTATGAATGAAAATAAACAAAAACTGTTGAAGATGAGAAAATATGTTTCCACCAAATGACAATACACAAAGAAACTAAAAATATAAAGCTTACATTATTCAAAACATTTCTTTACATTTATTTCTTTATAATACTATGAAATAAGAAGTAGCAGAACACAAATTTGCTTTTATATTTGTCAATAAAAAAGATAATTTGCAAGGACAAAGAAAATCCTAAAAATGCTGATTTCTATTTTTATTTCATGTAACTTATAAAGTTTTACCAGATGACCTCAGATGGACTTTCTCTCCCCTCTTTCAAACCACCATCAAAAAATCTGATTAGCTTATCACTGTATCCTATTTTATGGTTTACTATTTATTTGGTTGTAATGTCTCCACTCAACTCTATATTCTTTGGGGATAAAGGTGAGATGCCTCTATGCATCTGCATTCTCTCCAGAAGTCCATAGTGCTCCCTCTTTTCCCTCAACTTCTAAACTCACAGAATGCCTGGCAAAGTGCATGCCACACCTACAATCACACACACACACACACACACACACACACACAGCCTTCTTTCCTTTCTTTGATGTTGAGAGGGAATGCTTAAACCAAATAAATAAATGTGTTAGAAAAAATAATCCTTAAGTTTCTTTTGAATTCCAGCTTTCTAAAATTTTTAATTATTTTAGATCTTTTGTACTTTCAACTATTTTTCTCTGCTTAGTCATTAGTTTATTTAAGAATATTCTGCATAAAAGAAGTAGTGAAATGAATGAACATACTGAAAAAGTAATTATTGGCATTTTGCAAAAGGAAAAATCCCTCACATACATTAAATACACTGAGAGTACTAGGCTGAGCGTATTGATCTATTTCCTTACAGACTCGGTACTAACACTAATTTACTGAATTTTCAAGGGCAGCATGAGTGATGACCAACTGACAATAAAGACAAACAAAACAGTTGCAACTATCCTGATTCTGTCAGGTAGTAGTCTGGAAGGCCCAAGACTGTCTTTCCTAATGTTATAGACCTAACATTTTAATTTTGGGAACAGATTTTTTGACAATCATGTATCTGTAATTATAATCACCTATTTATTTGTTTCCTCTCAGATTTCAACAATTTATTGATGACAATCCCTGGACCCTTCTTTTTTTAAGATCTGGAAGAATATGCAGAAATAAACAATCTTACAACAAATATTTCTGGGATATATGACTGACTATAATCTAAAATAAAGTGTAGTTCCTTTTAGAAAAGTTGTGTGTTAATATAGGAACTAAGATTATTTTGAGTGACTTTATTACTAATAAACTTTTAGAACTGTTTTATTGGATTCACTGTACAAATAAATCCTGCCCACACAATTATGTTGACTCCTGAACCCTCCAGGGGTTCATTAGTTTTTATAAAAGACATTGTGGAAAAGACTATCGTGTCCCTGCATAAATTCAAAATCCCATCTCAAAAATTATAGCACACCTTTTTTTCTGAATGTTCTGGACTAATTGTTGACCATGGGCTTGGGTTAAGGTGATGTTTTAGACAGACAGAGAGACAATCTGAACTAAAGTTATTATGGCTCAGAATGTATGCTGCTGCTGCTGCTAAGTCACTTCAGTTGTGTCCGACTCTGTGTGACCCCATAGACAGAAGCCCACCAGGCTCCCCCGTCCCTGGGATTCTCCAGGCAAGAACACTAGAGTGGGTTGCCATTTCCTTCTCCAATGTGTGAAAGTGAAAAGTGAAAGTGAAGTCGCTCAGTTGTGTCTGACCCTTAGCAACCCCACGGACTGCAGCCTACCAGGCTCCTCCATCCATGGGATTTTCTAGGCAAGAGTACTGGAGTGGCTTGCCATTGCCTTCTCCACTGAATGTATAGTTCAGTAAAAAAAAAAAAAAAAAAAAAAATCCTGCAAACTAAGGCTGAAATCTTGTATCTAGGAATGAATATGCTGTTTTCTTATAGTTCAAAGCATATTTAAGAAATTAAAGTCAGTATAATAAAATTAGAACAATAGTGGAGATTAAAATTTGTGTAATCTGGTCTTTCAACCTAACATCGTTTACCAAGAGAAAGGAATAAAGCATAGTGCAAAGTACCTATAGTTTTATATTCTCATGTAGTCACTGACTAAGTAAATCACTCACTTTTTAGTATTGGCCTTGTTTTCCTGTTTATAAAAGTGTGCAAATATCTATATTGTGAATTGTTCTGGAATTATATAAAATAATATAAATGAAAAGCTTTGGGAAATGCCCAGCATATAGCAATTACTCAAACAATGGATTTCATTGTTTTAGATTTTACAGTTTGCTCTATTTTTTCTTTATATTCCCATCTCTGTTCTCAGGACCTTAGACAGTACTTTTAGTGACTGTAATTATAGTTCTTATATACCCTGATTCCTGTATAGTGTTTGTTTTTCATATATCATTTCATGGTAGACATCAGTTCACTTCAGTTCAGTCCCTCAGTCGTGTCCGACTCTTTGAGACCCCATGAATCACAGCACGCCAGGCCTCCCTGTCCATCACCAACTCCCAGAGTTTACTCAAACTCATGTCCATTGAGTCGGTGATGCCATCCAACCATCTCATCCTCTGTCGTCCCCTTCTCCTCCTGCCTTCAATCTTTCCCAGAATCAGGGTCTTTTTAAATGAGTCAGTTCTTCACATCAGGTGGCCAAAGTATTGGAGTTTCAGCTTCAACATCAGTCCTTCCAATGAATGTTCAGGACTGATTTCCTTTAGGATGGACTGGTTGGATCTCCTTACTGTCCAAGTCACTCTCAAGAGTCTTCTCCAACACCACAGTTCAAAAGCATCAGTTCTTTGGCATTCAGTTTTCTTTATAGTCCAACTCTCACATCCATACATGACCACTGGAAAATCCATAGCCTTGACTAGACTGACCTTTTTTTGCAAAGTAATGTCTCTGCTTTTTAATATGCTGTCTAGGTTGGTCATAACTTTTCTTCCAAGGAGTAAGCGTCTTTTAATTTCATGGCTGCAGTCATCATCTGCAGTGATTTTGGGTAGACATAGGTTTTGTTTTGTTTTTTTGACAGTCTTGAAAATAATCTTTTTTTTTTAATTTGTATTTTTTTATTTTTGTTTATTTTTATTGGAGGCTAATTATTTTACAATATTATATTGGTTGGTTTTGCCATACATTGACATGAATCCGCCCCGGGTGTACACGAGTTCCCCCCAAACACTGTCTCTATTGAGCATGGATTCCTGATGGACACTCAGGTCTTCAGATGTGACTTCTGAATAAGGGGCACTAAGCTTTGACTAGAAATAGCTGTTTGTTCTTTCCATCTGCACTTGATGAGGAAGTTGTGGTCTCTCTTTTCACTGATGTGGATTTTACCATCATTTTCCATGCTGCTAACCTGCAGCCTTGATTACTATAATACTTTTGACTTTGGGCTACTTCTGAGTTTTGGCTGGTGAGGAATGCAGCAATCTATTTGCTTGCGGGTAGCCACTGCAGGAAGCATATTGTACCAGTGTTTCATCGTAAAATGCAATGGAGCTGTACTTTAATGAAGCCACAGCAAGGTTGAGTATATTTGAGGAATCGCTTGAATATTTAATAAGCCTAAATGGAAAGGGGTTTTGTTTTTCACTTCTTGCACTATTTTCCTATCAGTGGTTGAACAAAAGACACTTAATGAAAACATCTTCTCTGAATGTTATCATTTCTAACACCATAGGCATTACACAGCCAAAGTTACATTCGCAGCAATGCTTGAGGGCCCCTGTGTTCAAGCTTAGCGCAAAATGGTTGCTAAGAAAGCAAGGCCACCATAAAAGGATATACATCCCTGCCTTTAGGTGATGGAACCATCTTCATAGAAAGTGATGAAGCAAAATACAGAATGTGTCCAGCAATGAGGGTGGGGAGATTACTCACTACATAAACAGGCAAAAAATTTTGCAAAAGTCATGTCATAACATTACCTAAGGCATCCAGTGTGTAAGACACAAGAAAAGATATTCATGGTGATAGTCACACAAAAGGAAAGGATAAACAATTAGCTCATCTCAGGCACTCTTTAGACATGCCTACACATATGTGTAGTCTATATTGTTTATTAGTTTCCATACAAAACATACACTCAGGCACATAAAACAAAAGCCAATATATACTTCTTTCAATTGACACCCCGTTTCTTCTTTTAAGATGTATCTGGAGCCATTGTTATGTTATCCAAGTATCTTAATCATCTGGAAATATTTCACCATATCTTATTTCCTGATTGTATCTTTTTCTAATAAAATGGAAATATCATGATTACATCAGCCACCTATTTCTGTATACTCTTTTGTAATTAGTGATGCTCTGCTTTTATTAGTGACTGGAACTGACTCAGAGGAGTCTTGGATTTGGTGTATCCAAAGTTCATTAACTCACATTTTACAAAGGTAACTTTTATTGAATTAAGTTTTGCCCACTTTCAAAAACCTATAAGCAGATAATTCCAATTATGGTTAGCTATTATGAGAAGATCCTGCTTTCATGAAGACTGACAGAACATGCTGGAAATGGAGGTTTAGGATTGGAACTGTAACTCACCGACTAGTTGCCTATAAAGCTTGGGGCCTGGAGACAGAATTCCACAGTGGTTAAACAATGGTTCTGGTGTCAGATTAACCATAATTCAGGCTTCCCTGCTCACTAGCTGTGAAAGTTTAAGCATATTACATACTAAGTCTTAATTTTCTTGTCATTAAAGTGATGTCATTTAATATACCTATCTCAGAGGTTTGTTGTACCTATTCAGTAAGATAATTTCACTTATGGGTTTATACTTAGCATTCAATCATCTTAGTTATTAGTGTTCATACCATTATGTGTGCAATGTGAAAAATATACTCTTTTCCTTTCTAGGTCTTCCCAATATCAGTAATAGACTTAGGAGGTCAGGAAAATAAGTTAGTTTCACCGTTGCTTGAAACTGTTGCTTGAATGATTGATGTCATTAAATCACTTCTTTGAAAAATAATTACTTGAATCACTCAATGATTACTGAGTGCCAGCCATGAGCTGGACACTAAGCAAAGAATTACTTCCCTGGTGGCTCAGAGGTTAACGTGTCTGCCTCCAATGCGGGAGACCTGGGTTTGATCCCTGGGTTGGGAAGATCCCCTGGAGAAGGAAATGGTAACCTACTCCAGTATTCTTGCCTGGAGAATCCTATGGATAGAGAAGCCTGGTAGGCTACAGTCCACGGGGTCGCAAAGAGTCGGACACGACTGAGCAACTGAACAGAACAGAACAGAAAGACAAATAAGGCAGAGTCTTGTCTATAGGAATCAGGTCTGTGATCTGGGGGAAGATCCAAAGGTGAACATGAATGATAGTAATGTACATTTCAATGGAAGATTGCTCCTAACACATTTCTGGGAGTGGATGGGGATAGGGGGTGAAGAAGTCTTGAAAAAGAGTTAGAACATCATCACACTGTAGATGCAAGAAATAAGTTACAACTAAAGCAGACAGGAGAGGGTAACTAGTCCACAGAACTTATTTTAGATTTGAATGAGTTTACATGCCATGACCACAGAGCTGAAGAACTATTAATAGGAAGCCAGAGGTCCTTCTCTTACTCCAGGGCTTTTGTATAAAGTCCTGTTTTCCAAGCCACATGCTGTGCTGTTGTTCATAGATCTCTGAGTTAAGAATTGGGCCACAACCTTCAAACTTAGATTCTGGAAAGCAAGGCCCCTAAGTCAGGGAGCCAGCCCATCTGGGGAATGTTGAAAACCCTATAATTTCCACCCAACCCTACAGCAATATTTTCCTTTCATTTGATAGTAAGGTGGCAATTAAAAGAAAATGTGTACAAGAAGAGGGCAAAGGCAAAACATGAGAGACTCCCAGTGAAAAAGGGAGGAAGCATATGGTCAAGGTAATTAGCTTCTCTCTGTTAAGTGTGGGCACGTAATTGAGAGCTGTATATACCATTCTGTGTATTTCTGACCTTTAGAAGAAACTCACTAATAGGCAGCTCTGACTTTCAATAAAAATGTCAGAAATAGTATAGGTCACTATCCTACCTTACTTTGATAATTTTTTTAGTACAGCTTTATAGCAAGACTTTCATTATAATCTCTACATGCAAACCAACTGGACACCACTCAAGGTAACATATAATTTATTCCTTTAATGGTAAGTCCAACATGTATTTTTTCACATCACTAAACAATTCTCCCATTCCAAACAGCCACTGATTTCGTATTCCACAAGTGTAAGTGAAAGCTGCCCAGTCGTGTCTGACTCTTTGCAACCCCATGGACTATACATTTCATGGAATTCTCCAGGCAAGAATACTGGAGTGGATAGCCTTTCCCTTCTCCAGGGGATCTTCGCAACCCAGGTATCAATCCCAGGTTTCCTGCATTGCAGGTGGATTCTTTACCAGTTAAGTCACAAGGGAAACCCAAAAATACTGGCGTGGATAGCCAATCCCTTCTCCAGGGGATCTTCCTGACCCAGGAATCAAACCAAGGTCTCCTGCATTGCAGGCATATTCTTTATAAATTGAGCTATCAGAGAGGCCCACAAGTTTAGCCCAATTATGATACTATCTCCCTGGAAACAGTGCCAGGCACCACAGCTTAAGGGCTCAGTCCCACAAGACGGCCCCTGATTCAAATGCCAATTGCAATTTCAGCTAGTTACCTGTACTTCTGACTCACTGGTTATAAGTTGGAGGTTCTTATGACCTCCTCCTTGGTTTCCATTAATTCCCTAAAGCAGCACACAGAACTCAGGAAGTTAGTTGATTCAAGATTACTGGTTTATTATAAAACACCTTAAAGGGTACAAACAAACAGCCCAATAAAGAGATACGTAGATCAAGGTCCAGAAAAGTCCCAAACACAGGACCTTCTGTCCCTATGAATTTAAGGTGTACCACCCTCCTGGTGATGCCAAAACCTTGACCCCTTTGCCCAGCTGCCAAAGCGAAACTCGGAATTTTGGGTGAAGCAGAAAAGAATATGCTTCCTAGGTGGTTCCCATGGTAAAGAATCTACCTGAAATGCAGAAGACACATGTTTAATCCCTGGGTCAGAAAGAGCCCCTGGAGGAGGAAATGGCAACCCCAATAGTATTCTTGCCTGGAAAATCCCATGGTTAGAGGAGCCTAGTAGGCTACAGTCCATGGGATTGCAAAGAATCAGACATGACTTAGCAACTGAGTACTCAGGAAAATAATAGCTTTGTTGCTTTGCCAGGCAAAGAGGTACACAGTGGGTTCCTGCCCTGAAAAACTGTATGTTCTAACTTGGGAGGATTTAATGAGGGATATTATAACAAAGGTTCAAGGGTGGGGTTGCTGAGCAAACTTCGGGAGATGGTGAAGGACAGGGATTCTTTCATGCTGCAGTCCATGGTGGTAGTGGTTTTGTCACTAAGTTGTGTCCGACTCTTGCAACCCCGTGGTCTGTAGCCCATCAGGCTCCTCTGTCCATGGGATTTTCTAGTCCATGGGAGGTCACAAAGAGTTGGACCTAACTTAGTGACTGAACAACAACAATCTTCTTGATGAACTTCTCTGGCTCCATTAATGCAGCCTCTAGTGGTCTTTACCTGGTATGAATTGTTGTTCGGTCGCTCAGTTGTGTCCCACTCTTTGTGACCCCATGGACTGCAGAATGCCAGTTTGCCTGTCCTTCACCACCTCCCAGAGCTTGCTCAAACTTATGTTCATTGAGTCAGTGACACCATCCAATCATCTTGTCCTCTGTTGCCCCACCTTCTCTTTCTGACTTCAATCTTTCCCAGCATCAGGGTCTTTTCCAATGAGTCAGTTCTTCGCATCAGATGGCCAAAGTATTGGTGTTTCAGCTTCAGCATCAGTCCTTCCAAAGAATATTCAGGGTTGGTTTCTTTTAGGATTGACCGGTTTGATCTCCTTGCTGTCCAAGGGATTCTAAAGAGTCTTTACCAACACCACAGTTTGAAAGAGTCAGTTCTTTGGGGGTCAGCTTTCTTTGGTAACTTCCCTCATGATTCAGATGGTAAAGAATCTGCCTGCAATGAAGACCTGGGTTCAATCCCTGGGTTGGGAAATTCCCCTGGAGAAGGGGATGGCAACACACACTGTATTCTTGCCTGGAGAATTCCATGGACACCTGATGGGCTATAGTCCATGGGATTGCAAAGAGTTGGACACGACTGACGACTAACAAGTAAGTAATAGCCTTCTTAATGGTCCAACTCTCACCTCCATACATGACTACTGGAAAAACCATAGCTTTGAGTCTACACACCTTTATCAGCAAAGTAATGTCTCTGTTTTTAAGAAGAATGATGATATATTAGAGCTTAAAGACATTGTTATATGTATCCCTTGAGGTGGAATTAGGTCTCCACCCCCAAAGCTGCACCATTATTTCTTGACTGCCCCTCCATTGTCTTCGTCTCTCTTCCCTTCCCAGATTAGTAACTGTTCAAATCTGTCATTTGGAACTCAGGGAAGGTCATGGAGCCTAGAGTCTGTTTCTTACAAAAGACAGGGGCAGAAATGCTTCCATGCTCAGGAGTTCCACAGAATCCTGCCTCAGCTTCACTGGCACATGGATACATTCTGGCTCACCAATCTGGAAGGTCATCTAGAGTTTTTATAGAGTTCAATATGTAGCTACTCCCTCTCCCTTTTCTCAGTGGTTAGTGGGTAGGGCTTAAAGTTCCAGCTCTCTAATAACTTGGTCTTTCTGGAAACCAGCCCCATGCAGAGGTTATCTAGGAGCCTCACCCTAGGTCACCTCTTTAGCATAAATTCAAAACGGGCTCCTAAATGTGTGGCAAAAGACACTCCTGTCACTAAGGTAATCCCAAAAGCTTGAGGATCTTTGTGCCAGGATTAAATGTATCTCTTGTCATACCACAATACTTTGAATTAAAATGTATATTGATTTTTCAAAATCCATGGTAGCGACCCTCCTTATTTCCAATTTATCAACTCCACTGCAATCATGATTATTTTCTTTTTACCTTCTTTCTTTTCTTCATCCCTCCATAGCTCTTATCTTCCTTCCTTCTTTCTTTCTTTCCTTCCTCTCTCTCTCTTTCTTTCTTTCATCAAATGCTTTGTTCCCAGGGTATTACAAAGTAGCACAGCACATTACACATGCATCTGCAGAGAGTATGCTAGGATATCATTTAATTCCTAGAAATCCCAACATTTGTTTGTTGTTATATCAACCCAACTTACAACAAAAAGAACCAGAGGAAAATATCAAATTCCCAATTTACAATTCTCTTAGGTAGGTAAGGATTAGAACATAATTATGCACAGTCAGGACTACACAGTTTTGTGAATTATGAGTTGCTCCAATGAAATAAAAATTTAGTGACATTTTGTCTTACATTATCAATTAAGTAAAATTCTGGCCTACTGACTAAGGTTTGATTTATGTTGCCTTCCTCTTTCTTTTTACAAAAGTGAGAAATTACAGAGCAATCTTAATGTTTCAAAAGATTAATTGTCCATAACACCAATTTAGTTTGCATGAAGTCTGAACAGTTGTAATTATGCTTACCTTCCCAAGTGAATGTACCTAAGAAAATATTTCTAGGTTACAAGTTCCATCATGTTGCATTTAAGAGGCCAAATTAAATACAAAGAAAACTGCTTATTTCCCTTTTTTCTTGAGTGCTGTCCTACAGTTCACATTCAAATTTCAAAGCCTTAGCCAAAACTTTCCAAACTGCTGCGTTGCCAACATTTAACTTTTTTTCTTCTCCTCTACATCTTTGAAACATGATAAAGTTTTTTTCTCCCTTGATAATTATTTTTTTTGATTAATATCTTCCTTTCCAACTGCACACAGTCAGCTAATAAAAAGACATAAGGAAAAATGAGATAAATTTTAATTTCAATTTCTCCTTTTAATCGTACTTTTGAACTGACCTCAATGACGTTATCTGAGGTTATCCATTCCTTCACAAAATCTGTAATATTGTAATCATCCTAAAGTAATGCAGTTGAAAATACTAGCTCAAAGCTAATGCTAGGAAGGTAGAATTTCTATGTAAGCTCACTAGTGAGTACTTTAAATATTCACGTAGATATTATTCTCTACTTGACAAAATTATTTTTAAGTGTTCTTAATTATCAGGGAAAGGTTTTGGGTATTGATATCATTTAAAAAATTTATTCTAATCTTATAAACAGAGAGAAAATGCCCAAACATTATGAATTCTATTCAAGAAACAACAAGATCAAAATGTACTTAAATGTTTACAGAGGTTTTCTACCTAGTGTTCTTAAAATCACTTTCTTCTTGAGGCTTAAATTCTACAAAGTGGCCCCTTTTAGCTCTGTTGGTGCAAAAGGAAGAAGAGAAAAATTTGAAAGGAAAATGGAAATGGAAATTTTAGAGACTTTATAGCTTAATAGATACCAGAATTAGGCATCTGCCAGAATAAAGCCAAAAGTTTAAAGATATCTCAGAGATTAATACAGAAAGGAAAGAGACCAGAGGCCATAATATTTACTTAATTGCAGACAATCACAGAGAAAAAATGCATGTCACAGTAAAAAAGAGAGCATTTGGGTTCCAGTTTTTCAATTAATGCATGATTTTGAGCAAGTTATTAAAAATCTCTGATCTTCATTTGTCTTTTTTAAAATATATATATATAATAATATTGTATAAATATTTACAGGGTAACTTCCAGTAACACGTGATATCATTTATCTTAGAACTGCCCATGCTACCCTCTCCCCAACATTAAGTGTAGACTTTGATACCCATGTTTGTATGATTTGCTCCTATCTTCTCTGAGAATAGAGCATGCATCACCTTTGCCCAAGGTGAAATAATCCATTTTTATTCTTGAGAGGTTGGGATTTAGTCTAAGGCATTAAACTTAATCTGGTTTAACTCCTGGACTAAAGTAGTATAAGACAGCCATGTTTTGTGTACAGGAAAACAGAGAAAGCCATCTAAAGAGAGGAAAAATTTGAATAGATCGTCAATGAACAGTGTTAGTGAGAAACCAAGAGAGACTGGAGTAGAGGACCTGTGGGTTCCGGATGGTTACTGGGGTCAAACAGACACATGAAGTATTGTAACACATTACTTGGTGGGTGACCCCAAACTAGAAGAGGATATCAGAACCCAGGGGGTCCTCCCAGGGGAGTGAGGGCTTTGAGGCCCATATTGGATGTCCCCGCCCTGGGTAACAGTGCCTGGAAAACAAACTTCATCGCTCAGTGAATTTTAGAAACCACTGAAGTTCACAACATGGAGAACTAGAAGGCTGTAGGGAACTGAGAACTACGCTTAAAAGTACATGCACAAACATACACACCCCTAGTGCCAGCACAGAGACAGAAGAATGAAAAGTACTTGATGCTCTGGCTGACCTCTTAAAACCACCCCAACATGTCCCTCAGCTTGCACCAGACTCTTGATACAGGTTATTATCCAAAACCTACATATCCTCTATTCCAATCTCTCCTGGTCTCTCACAAGCACCTCTCACTAGTTTCTAAATAGGTACAGAGATGTACAGCACAGGGAATGCTGTTGACGAAACTGTAATACGTGTGTATGATGTATAATTTGTAGAAGCATTGAATCACTGAGTTTGTACACCTGAAATTAATATAATATGTAAGTCACCAATATTTTAATAAAAAACAGTAAAAAGCAACTAAAATTTTCTTGGCTCTTTTCCAGGCTAAAAGATATCTGACAAAATTTACGACTGATTTTTCACTATTCCATATAAGTTTAAGAAAGAAACCTTTGCGTTTCCTTATGTTAACAAAAGCTAACTTTAAATTGAATTGTGTGTGTTTGTGTGTGCTTAGTCACTCAATCCTGTCCGACTCTTTCCGTCGCGTTGGACTGTAACTCACCAGACTCCTCTGTCCATGGGATTTCCCAGGCAAGAACACTGGAGTGAATTGCCATTTCCTTCTCCAGGGGAATTTTTTGACCCAGGGATCAAACTCCTGTGTCTCCTGCATCGCAGGTGGATTCTTTACCCACTGAGCCATCGAGGAAGTCAAACTGAATTGTTGTTGCTACATGTCAAACATTATCACAAACACCGTACCATTTTTACTTAATTTTCTTAATACATCCATGTGGCATTGTTTTCAACTTCCTGATATTTTAGCAGACGACAAAGAGTTTGTCAAAAACAGAGACTGGTAGAGTGGTAGTGTCAAGTGATAGAGTCAAGATTTGAGCACAAGTAAAATGATAGCAGAGCCTACTCTCTTAACCACTATTCTATATTCCCTTGAATAAAAGAAACACGATAATAATTCTACTAACTCTACCAGTTATTATATACATAATGAGTACATATTATATGCCAAGTTATTGCTAAGCCTGTTATTTACTATTTTATTTACATTCCAGTAATGTAACAGAGCTAAAGTTCTATCACTGTAAATAATTTTAGAAGAAACTTCACATAGCAAAACATACCCTAGACCTTGTCACTCCTCTCTTATTTCAAGCTGTTTTTAATGCTTTTCAGTTCTATTGAAACATTACCTTAATTTTAGTAAAATCTGACTTACTTTTTATCCTTGACCAAAGGAAAAGGTTTTAATAAGATTGCAGAATACTGGTTGGATAATATTCCAAAATTTTTTAAATTAAATGCTATTCAGGAGGGCAGTCCCAAGATGGCAGAGAAATAGGATAGTGAGACTTCTTTCTCCCCAACAAATTCATTAAAAGATCATTTGAATGCTGAGCAACTTCCACAAAACAACTTCTGAATGCTGGCAGAGGACACCAGGCACCCAGAAAGGCAGCCCATTCTCTTCAAAAGGAGGTAGGACAAAATATAAAAGACAAAAAGAGAGACAAAAGAGTAAGGGATGAGACCCATCCTGGGGAGGGAGACATGAAGGAGAAGTTTCAAAAGAGCAGGAAATCCTCTCACTGGCAGGTCTGTGGGGAATTTTGGAATCTCAGAGGGCAACATAACTGGGAGAAACAAGCAAACAAACAGAGAATACACACCTAACCGCAACTCCAAGCAGAGAAGTAGCCCAGATGCTTGTGTCCGCCACCAGTAAGCAAGGGCTGAACAGGGAGGCAAGAGTTGGATGCTTAGGGTAAGGACCAGGCCTGAATGCCCTGAGGACAATCTGAGGGAGCTAATGTGAGATGGCAACCCAAACTGTGGGATAGACACAGAGAGAGAAAAAAACAATAGAGAGAGATAACTTTCCAGGGAAAGGCTCTAACCTACCACTGCCCCTGGCCCGCTCACAGAACTAAAGCTTGAGGGAACACCAAAGGAGAGCTAGGCAGCTGTGTACAGGCCCCTACCACCCCCCACCAGAGGCAGAGAGGCAGGGGTGCTACAGCCAGAGCCAGAAGGCAAGGGTCAATCTTGACCCCAGAGACGGCATCCTCCACCAAACTGAGCAGGCTCCCAGTTGCTAACCAAGTCTTCCTGGGATTCTTCACGGTTGACATCTGCCAGGAGGATTTCAGCCTAAGATTAGCTCCCCAGAGGAGGCACATGGCACACCTGAGACGGTGCCCTCACCAAGCACATGGGCACCTGAGCTGTTTGGACCTGGGAAGGGCACAAACGCACACCCAACTGAATCTGTGCCCTTGTGGAGTGCCTGAGAACCTGAATCTAAGCAGCTTAGACCTGGGAAGTGCACAAAATGAAGGGCTGGCTTTGGACAGTACCCCTGTAGAGCAACCTGGAGCCTGAGCAGTGTAGACTGGGAAAGCACATGCAGCTGTGAGCTGGGGCAAACCCAGTGTGGTCCATACGCTAAGATCACTCCAAACACATGCCAGTGATATTTGTTTGCAGTGTTCGTCCCACCCCACTGCACAAGTGAACAAGTAAGCCTAAATAAGTGACCACCTTCACCCTCTTGTGTCAGGTGGAACTTAGACACTGAAGAGACTTGCAAACAGAGGAAGCCAAAATAAACAAAGAAGAGGGAACCACTCTGAAAGTGACAGGTGCAACAGATTAAAACCCTGAAGTTAACATTGACAAGCATTGGAAGGGGCCTATAGAACTTGAGAAGAAGTACAAGTTGGAACAAGGAACTATCTGAAACTGAACTGAACCCACACTGCCCTCAATAGTTCCAGAGAAATTCCCAGATACGTTTTTACTATTATCATGTCTAAATTCTTTTATTTTTTAAAGTTCTTTATTGCTCCTTTAATTTTCATTTTTATAACTTACTATTACCTTGCAAATAAAAAGACCCTAGTTTTAAAGCAAATTTCATATATATATATATATTTTATAATTTTTGTGATTGATTTTGTTTTGTATTTTTAATATTGTATTTTTGAGAGCCTAACCTCTACTCTAGATTTTTAATCTTTACTTTTTGGTATTTATTATCATTTTTGTACCTTTAAGAATCTAATCTTCAGTATCCATTTTCACTTAGGGGTGTGATTACTGGCTTGATTGCTCTCTTCCCTTTTGACTCTCCCTTTTCCCCCCAGGTCACCTCTATCTCCTCCCTCCTCCTTCCCTATCTACTTAACTCTGTGAATCTCTCTGGGTGTTCTGGGCTGTGGTGAATACTTAGGGAACTGATTACAGACTAGATTGGCCTCTTTCCTTTCGATTCCCCCTCTTCTCCTCCTGGTCACCTCTATCTCCCTCCTCCCTCTTCTCTTCTCCATGTAACTCTGTGAACTTCTCTGGGTGTCCCTCACTGTGGAGAATCTTTTCCCCATTAACCTTTATGTTTCATCATTTGTGCTCTATGGATAGAGAAGTCTTGTGGCTACTGTAAGAATAAGACTGAAAGCCAGAGGCAGGAGGCTTAAATCTAAAACTTGAGAACACCAGAAAACTCCTGATTCCAGGGAACATTAATGGACAAGAGCTCATTTGCTAAGCCCATAGACTCTGCAAAATTCACTACTGGACACTTCATTGCACTATAAAGAGAAGAGATCCATCTTCCAGCTACCAAAACAGAGAAGCAAGCTTCCCTAACCAGGAACCTTGACTAGCCACTAGTCCAACCCCACACACAGGGGGCAACCTCCACAAGGAGGAACCACAAACTTCCAGCCTACAGAAAGGCCACCCCAAACAGAGAAATCTAAACAAAGTGAAAAGGCAGAGAAATATTCAGCAGGTAAAGGAACGTGATCCGTTCCGTTCAGTCGCTCAGTCGTGTCCGACTCTTTGCGACCCCGTGGACTGTAGCCTACCAGGCTTCTCCGTCCATGGGATTCTCCAGGCAAGAATACTGGAGTGGGTTACCATTTCCTTCTCCAGGGGATCTTCCCGACCCAGGGATCGAACCCGGGTCTCCCGCATTGGAGGCAGACGCTTTAACCTCTGAGCCACCAAGGAAGCCCAAGGAACGTGATAAATGCCCACAAAACCAAACAAAAGAGGAGACAGGGAGTCTACCTGGAAAAGAACTCAGAATAGTGATAGTAATGATGATCCAAAGTCTCGAAAACAAAATGGAGTTTCAGATAAATAGACTAGAGATAAGGATTGAGAAGATGCAAGAAATGTTTAACAAGGAAGGAGAAGAAACAGAAAAGAGTCAATCAATAATGAATAATGCAATAACTGAAATTGAAAAGTCTGCAGGGAACCAACAGTAGAATAACTAAGGCAAAAAAGCGATATGTGAGGTGGAAGATAGAATGGTGGAAATAGATGAAGCAGAGAGGAAAAAAGAAAAAAGAATTAAAAGAAATGAGGACAACCTCAGAGACCGCTGGAACAATGTTAAATGCCCCAACATTTGAATTATAGGAGTCCCAGAAGAAGAAGACAAAAAGAAAGGGCATGAGAAAATACCTGAGGAGATAATAGTTGAATACTTCCCTAAAATGGGGAAGGAAATAGCCATCCAAGTCCGAGAAACACAAAGAGGCCCAAACAGGATAAAACCAAGGCAAAACACCTCAGTTCAGTTCAGTCGCTCAGTCGTGTCTGACTCTTTGCGACCCCATGAATCACAGCACGCCAGACCTCCCTGTCCATCACCAACTCCCGGAGTTCACTCACACTCATGTCCATCGAGTTGGTGATGCCATCCAGCCATCTCATTCTCTGTCGTCCCCTTCTCCTCCCGCCCCCAACTTTTCCCAGCATCAGAGTCTTTTCCAGTGAGGCAACTCTTCGCATGAGGTGGCCAAAGTATTGGAGTTTCAGCTTTAGCATCAGTACTTCCAATGAACACCCAGGATTGATCTCCCTTAGAATGGACTGGTTGGATCTCCTTGCAGTCCAAGGGACTCTCAAGAGTCTTCTCCAGCACCACAGTTCAAAAGCATCAATTCTTTGGCAATCAGCTTTCTTCACAGTCCAACTCTCACATCCATACATGACCACGGGAAAAACCATAGCCTTGACTAGACGGACCTTGGTTGGCAAAGTAATGTCTCTGCTTTTTAATATGTTATCTAGGTTGGTCATAGCTTTCCTTCCAAGGAGTAAGTGTCTTTTAATTTCATGGCTGCAATCAGCATCTGCAGTGATTTTGGAGCCCCCCCAAATAAATTCTGACACTGTTTCTACTGTTTCCCCATCTATTTCCCATGAAGTGAAGGGACCAGATGCCATGATCTTCGTTTTCTGAATGTTGAGCTTCAAGCCAACCTTTTCACTCTCCTCTTCCACTTTTATCAAGATGCTTTTGAGTTCCTCTTCACTTTCTGCCATAAGGGTGGTGTCATCTGCATATCTGAGGTTATTGATATTTCTCCCAGCAATCTTGATTCCAGCTTGTGCTTCTTCCAGCCCAGCATTCCTCATGATGTACTCTGCATATAAGTTAAATAATCAGGGTGACAATATACAACCTTGACGAATTCCTTTTCCTGTTTGGAACCAGTCTGTTGTTCCATGTCCAGTTCTAACTGTTGCTTCCTGACCTGCATACAGGTTCCTCAAGAGGCAGATCAGGTGGTCTGGTATTCCCATCTCTCAGAATGTTCCACAGTTTCTTGTGATCCACACAGTCAAAGGCTTTGGCATAGTCAATGAAGCAGAAATAGATGTCTTTCTGGAACTCTCTTGCTTTTTCCATGATCCAGTGGATGTTGGCAATTTGATCTCTGGTGCCTCTGCCTTTTCTAAAACCTGCTTGGACATCTGGAAGTTCACAGTTCACATATTGCTGAAGCCTGGCCCAGAGAATTTTGAGCATGACTTTACTAGCGTGTGACATGAGTGCAATTGTGCAGTAGTTTGAGCATTCTTTGGCATTGCCTTTCTTTGGGATTGCAATGAAGACTGACCTCTTCCAGTCCTGTGGCCACTGCTGACTTTTCCAAATTTGCTGGCATATTGAGTTCAGCACTTTCACAGCATCATCTTTCAGAATTTGAAATAGCTCAATTGGAATTCCATCACCTCCACTAGCTTTGTTCGTAGTGATGTTCTCTAAGGCCCACTTGACTTCACATTCCAAGATGTCTGGTTCCAGGTGAGTGATCACGCCATTGTGATTATGTTTGTCTTGAAGATTTTTTTGTACAGTTCTTCTATGTATTCTTGCCACCTCTTCTGCAAAGAGCAAACATTAAAAGCAGCAAGGGAAAAACAACAAATAACACTCAATGGGATTCCCCTAAAGATAACAGCTGATCTTTCAATAGAAACTCTTTAGGCCAGAGGGGAAATGCAGGACATACTTAAAGTGATAAAAGAGAAAAACCTACAATCCAGATTATTATACCCATCATGGATCTCATTCAAATATGAAGGAGAAATCAAAAGCTTTACAGATAAGCAAAAGCTGAGAGAATTCAGGACCACCAAACCAGCTCTTTCATAAATTCTAAAGGATCTTCTCTAGACAGGAAACACAGAAAAGGTTTATAAACTCAAACCCAAAACAATAAAGTAAATGGCAATGGGGTCATATTTATCAATGATTATCTTAAATGTAAATGGGTTGAATACCCCAACCCAAAGACAACGACTGGCTGAATGGATACAAAAACAAGACCCCTATATATGCTGGTTACAAGAGACCAACCTCAAAACATACAGATTGAAAATGAAACGCTGGAAAAAGATATTTCATGCAAATGGAAACCAAAAGAAAGCAAGAGTAGCAATATTCATATCAGATAAAATAGTTTTTGAAATAAAGGCCATAAAAAGAGACAAAGAAGGACACTACATAATGATCAAAGGATCAATCTAAAAAGAAGATACAACAATTATAAATATATATGCACCCAACATAGGAGCACTGCAATATGTAAGGCAAATGCTAGCAAATATGAAAGGGGAAATTAACAGTAACACAATAATAGTGTGAGACTTTAATACCCCACTCACACCTATGGATCGATCAACGAAACAGAAAACTAGCAAGGAAACACAAACTTTAAAGTATAAAATGGACAAGTTAGACCTAATTGATATCTGATGGGTATTTCACCCCCAAACAATGAATTTCACCATTTTCTCAAGTGCACACAGAACCGTCTCCAGGATAGATCACATCCTAGGCAATAAATGTAGCCTAGGCAAATTAAAAAAAAAAAGAAAAAACTGAAGTCATTTCAAGCATCTTTTCTGATCACAATGAGGTAAGATTAGATGTCAACTACAGGAAAAAAAACTATTAAAAATACTAACATATGGAGGCTAAACCACAGACTTCTGAATAACCAACAAATCACAGAAGAAATAAAAAAAAAGACATCAAAATATACATAGTAACAAATGAATATGAAAACATGAGAACCCAAAGCCTATGGGATTCAAAAAGCAGTGCTAAGGGGAAGGTTCATAGCAATGCAAGTTTCCCTCAAGAAACAAGAGAAAAATCAAATAAATAACCTAACTTTACACCTAAACCAACTAGAAAAAGAAGAACTGAAGAACCCTAGCGTTAGTAGAAGGAGATAAATCATAAAAATTAGGGCAGAAATAAGTGAAAAAGAAATAAGGGAGACTATAGCAAAAATCAATAAAACTAAAACTGGTTCTTTGAAAAGATAAATAAAATAGACAAACCATTAGCCAGATTCATCAAGAAAAATGGGAGAATGCTACCAAAAATTTAGAGAAGAGCTAACACCTATCCTATTCAAACTTTTCCAGAAAATTGCAGAGGAAGGTCAACTGCCAAATTCATTCTATGAGGCCCCCATCACCCTAATACCAAAACCAGACAAAGATGCCACAAAAAAAGAAACTACAGCCCAATATCACAGATGAACATAGATGCAAAAATCCTTAACAAAATTCTAGCAATCAGAATCCAACAACATATTAAAAAAATCATACATCATGACTAAATGGGATTTTTCCAAGGTATGCAAGGACTCTTCAATATTCACAAACCAATCAATGTGATACATCACATTAACAAACTGAAAGATAAAAAACATATGGTATGTCAATAGATGCAGAGAAATCTTTTGACAAAATTCAACACCCATTTATGATAAAAACCCTCCAGAAAGCAGGCATAGAAGGAACATACCTCAACTTAATAAAAGTCATATATGATAAACCCACAGCAAACACTATCCTAAATGGTGATAAATTGATAGCATTTCCCTTAGTCAGGAAGAAGGCAAGGGTGCCCACTCTCCCCACTATGATTCAACATAGTTTTGGAAGTTTTAGCCACAACAATCAGAGAAGAAAAAGAAATAAAAGGAATTCAAATTGGAAAAGAATAAGTTAAAACTCTCACTGTTTACAGATGACATGATCCTCCACATATAAAACCAAAAAGACACCACCAGAAAATTACTAGAGCTAATCAATGAATATAGTAAAGTTTCAGGATATAAAATTAGCACACAGAAGTCTCTTGCATTCCTATACACTAACAATAAGAAAACAGAAAGAGAAACTAAGGAAACAATTCCATTCACCATTGCAACGAAAAGAAGAAAATACTTAGGAATAAATCTACCTAAAGAAACAAAAGACCTATAAATAGAAAACTATAAAACACTGTTGAAAGAAATCAAAGATGACACAAATAGATGAGGAAATATACCATTTTCAGGGATCGGAAGAATCAATATAGTGAAAATGAGTTTTCTACCCAAAGTAATCTATAGATTCAATACAATCCCTATCAAGTTACCAATGGTATTTTCACAGAACTAGAACAAATAATTTCACAATTTGTGTGGAAATACAAAATATCTCAAATAGCCAAAGCAATCTGGAGAAAGAAGAATGAAACTGGAGGAATCAATCTGCCTGACTTCAGACTGTATTACAAAGCTACAGTCATCAAGACAGTATGGTACTGAAACAAAGACAGAAACCAGATCAATGGAACAAAATAGAAAGCCCAGAGATAAATCCCCACACCTATGGACAACTTGTCTTTGACAAAGGAGGCAAGAATATACAATGGAGAAAAGATAAGACACATTTTAACAAGTGGTGCTGGGAAAACTGGTCAACCACCAGTAAAAGAATGAAACTAGAACACTTTCTAACACCATACACAAAAATAAACTCAAAATGAATTAAAGATCTAAGTGTAAGATCAGAAACTAAAAACTCCAGGAGGAAATCACAGGCAAAATACACTCTGACATAAATCACAGAGGGATCCTCTATGACCCACCTCCAAGAGTAGTGGAAATAAAAGCAAAAATAAGCAAATGGGACCTAATTAACATTAAAAGCTTTTGCACAACGAGGGAAACTATAAGTAAGGTGAAATGACAGCCTTCAGAATGGGAGAAAATAATAGCAAATGAAGCAGCTGACAAAGAATTGACCTCAAAAATACACAAGCAGCTCATGCAACTCAGTACCAGAAAAATAAACGAACCAATCAAAAAGTGGACCAAGAACTAAACAGACATTTCTCCAAATAAGGCATACAAATGCCTAACAAAGACATGAAAAGATGCTCAACATCACTCATTATCAGAGAAATGCAAATCAAAGCCACAATGACGTACTATCTGATGCCAGTCAGAATGGCTACTATCAGAAAGTCTATCCACAACACATGTGGGAGAGGGTGTGGAAAAAAGAGAACCCTCTTATAATTTTGTGGGAATGCAAACTAGTACAGCCACTATGGAGAACAGTGTGAAGGACACCAGAATTGAAAGAGACAAGTGTACCCCAATGTTCATTGCAGCACTGTTTACAATTCCTAGGACATGGAAGCAACCTACATGTCCATTGGCAAACAAATGGATGAGAAAGCAGTGGTACATAGACACAATGAAATATTAGGTTCAGTTCAGTTCAGTCACTCAGTCATGTCCGACTCTTTGCAACCCCATGAATCACAGCACGCCAGGCCTCCCTGTCCATCACCAACACCCGGAGTTCACTCAAACTCATGTCCATCGAGTCGGAGATGCCATCCAGCCATCTCATTCTCTATCGTCTCTGTCTCCTCCTGCCGCCAATCCCTCCCAGCATCAGAGTTTTTTCCAGTGAGTCAACTCTTCGCATGAAGTGGCCAAAGTATTGGAGTTTCAGCTTTAGCATCAGTCCTTCCAATGAACACCCAGGATTGATCTCCCTTAGAATGGACTGGTTGGATCTCCTTGCAGTCCAAGGGACTCTCAAGAGTCTTCTCCAGCACCACAGTTCAAAAGCATCAATTCTTTGGCAATCAGCTTTCTTCACAGTCCAACTCTCACATCCATACATGACCATGGGAAAAGCCATAGCCTTGACTAGACGGACCTTTGTTGGCAAAGTAATGTCTCTGCTTTTTAATATGCTATCTAGATTGGTCATAACTTTCCTTCCAAGGAGTCAGTCAGTTCAGTCGCTCAGTCGTGTCCGACTCTCCGCGACCCCATGAATCACAGCACGCCAGGCCTCCCTGTCCATCACCAACTCCCGGAGTTCACTCAAACTCATGTCCACAGAGTCGGTGATGCCATCCAGCCATCTCATTCTCCGTCGTCCCCTTCTCCTCCCGCCCCCAACCTTTCCCAGCATCAGAGTCTTTTCCAGTGAGTCAACTCGTCGCATGAGGTGGCCAAAGTATTGCAGTTTCAGCTTTAGCATCAGTCCCTCCAATGAACATCCAGGATTGATCTCCTCTAGAATGGACTGGTTGGATCTCCTTGCAGTATAAGGGACTCTCAAGAGTCTTCTCCAACACCACAGTTCAAAAGCATCGATTCTTCGGCGGTCAGCCTTCTTCACAGTCCAACTCTCACATCCATACATGACCACGGGAAAAACCATTGCCTTGACTAGACGGACCTTGGTTGGCAAAGTAATGTCTCTGCTTTTTAATATACTATCAAGGTTGGTCATAACTTTCCTTCCAAGGAGCAAGCGTCTTTTAATTTCATGGCTGCAATCAGCATCTGCAGTGATTTTGGAGCCCAAAAAAACAAAGTCTGACACTGTTTCCACTGTTTTTCCATCTATTTCCCATGAAGTGATGGGACCAGATGCCATGATCTTTGTTTTCTGAATGTTGAGCTTCAAGCCAACCTTTTCACTCTCCTCTTTCACTTTCATCAAGAGGATTTTGAGTTCCTCTTCACTTTCTGCCATAAGGGTAGTGTCATCTGCATATCTGAGGTTATTGATATTTCTCCCGGCAATCTTGATTCCAGCTTGTGCTTCTTCCAGCCCAGCGTTCCTCATGATGTACTCTGCATATAAGTTAAATAAGCAAGGTGACAATATACAACCTTGACGTACACCTTTTCCTATTTGGAACCAGTCTTTGTTCCATGTCCAGTTCTAACAGTTGCTTCCTGACCTGCATACAGGTTTCTCAAGAGGCAGGTCAGGTGGTCTGGGATTCCCATCTCTTTCAGAATGTTCCACAGTTTATTGTGATCGACACAGTCAAAGGCTTTGGCAAAATCAATAAAGCAGAAATAGATGTTTTTCTGAAACTCTCTTGCTTTCTCCATGATCCAGCGGATGTTGGCAATTTGATCTCTGGTGCCTCTGCCTTTTCTAAAACCTGCTTGAACATCTGGGAGTTCACGGTTTACATACTGCTGAAGCCTGGCTTGGAGAATTTTGAGCATGACTTTACTAGCGTGTGAGATGAGTGCAATTGTGCGGTAGTTTGAGCATTCTTTGGCATTGCCTTTTTGGGATTGGAATGAAGACTGACCTCTTCCAGTCCTGTGGCCAGCGCTGAGTTTTCCAAATCTGCTGGCATATTGAGTGCAGCACTTTCACAGCATCATCTTTCAAGACTTGAAATAGCTCAACTGGAATTCCATCACCTCCACTAGCTTTGTTCGTAGTGATGCTTTCTAAGACCCACTTGACTTCACATTCCAAGATGTCTGGCTCTAGGTCAGTGATCACGTTATCGTGACTATCTTGGTCGTGAAGATCTTTTTTGTACAGTTCTTCTGTGTATTCCTGCCACCTCTTCTTAATATCTTCTGCTTCTGTTAGGTCCATACCATTTCTGTCCTTTATCGAGCCCATCTTTGCATGAAATGTTCCCTTGGAATCTCTAATTTTCTTGAAGAGGTCTCTTGTTTTTCCCATTCTGTTGTTTTCCTCTATTTCTTTGCATTGATCACTGAGGAAGTCTTTCTTATCTCTCCTTGCTATTCTTTGGAACTCTGCATTCAGATGCTTATATCTTTCCTTTTCTCCTTTGCTTTTCGCCTCTCTTCTTTTCACAGCTATTTGTAAGGCCTCCTCAGACAGCCATTTCGCTCTTTTGCATTTCTTTTCCATGGGGATGGTCTTGGTCCCTGTCTCCTGTACAATGTCACGAACCTCCGTCCAGAGTTCATCAGGCACTCCAAGGAGTAACCGTCTTTTAATTTCCTGGCTGCAATCAGCATCTGCAGTGATTTTGGAGCCCAAGAAAATAAAGTCTGACACTGTTTCCACTGTTTCCCCATCTATTTCCCATGAAGTGATGGGACCAGATGCCATGATCTTCGTTTTCTGAATGTTGAGCTTCAAGCCAACATTTTCACTCTCCTCTTTCACTTTCATCAAGAGGCTTTTTAGTTCCTCTTCACTTTCTGCCGTAAGGGTGGTGTCATCTGCATATCTGAGGTTATTGATATTTCTCTCGGCAATCTTGATTCCAGCTGGTGTTTCTTCCAGAGCAGCATTCCTCATGATGTACTCTGCATTTAAGTTAAATAAGCAGGGTGACAATATGCAACCTTGACATACTCCTTTTCCTATTTGGAACCAGTCTGTTGTTCCATGTCCAGTTCTAACTGTTGCTTCCTGACCTGCATACAGGTTTCTCAAGAGGCAGGTCAGGTCGTCTGGTATTCCCATCTCTTTCAGAATGTTCCACAGTTTATTGTGATCCACACAGTCAAAGGATTTGGCATAGCCAATGAAGCAGAAATAGATGCCTTTCTGGAACTCTCTTGCTTTCTCCATGATCCAGCGGATGTTGGCAATTTGATCTCTGGTTCCTCTGCCTTTTCTGAAACCTACTTGAACATCTGGAAGTTCACGGTTCACATATTGCTGAAGCCTGGCTTGGAGAATTTTGAGCATGACTTTACTAGCGTGTGAGATGAGTGCAATTGTGTGGTAGTTGAGCATTCTTTGGCATTGCCTTTTTGGGATTGGAATGAAGACTGACCTCTTCCAGTCCTGTGGCCACTGTGACTTTTCCAAATTTGCTGGCATATTGAGTGCAGCACTTTCACAGCATCATCTTTCAGGATTTGAAATAGCTCAATTGGAATTCCATCACCTCCACTAGCTTTGTTCATAGTGATGCTCTCTAAGGCCCACCTGACTTCACATTCCAAGATGTCTGGCTCCAGGTGAGTGATCACGCCATATTGTTTATCTTTGTTGTGAAAATCTTTTTTGTACAGTTTTTCTGTGTATTCTTGCCTCCTCTTCTTAATATCTTCTGCTTCTGTTAGTTCCATACCATTTCTGTCCTTTATCGAGCCCATCTTTGCATGAAATGTTCCCTTGATATCTCTAATTTTCTTGAAGAAATCTCTTCTTTTTCCTATTCTGTTGTTTTCCTCTATTTCTTTGCATTGATCGGTGAGGAATGTTTTCTTATAGCTCCTTGATATTCTTTGGAACTCTGCTTTCAGATGCTTATATCTTTCCTTTTCTCCTTTGCTTTTCACTTCTCCTCTTTTCACAGCTATTTGTAAGGCCTGCTCAGTCATTTTGCTTTTTTGCATTTCTTTTCCATGGGGATGGTCTTGGTCCCTGTCTCCTGTACAATGTCATGAACCTCCATCCATAGTTCATCAGGCACTCTATCTATCAGATCTAATCCCTTAAAGCTATTTCTTACTTCCAATGTAATATTACTCAGCTATTAAAAAGAATAAGCTGGAATTAAGATTGCCAGTAGAAATATTAATAACCTCAGATATGCAGATGACACCACCCTTATGGCAGAAAGTAAAGAAGAACTAAAGAGCCTCTTGATGAAAGTGAAAAAGGAGAGTGAAAAAGTTGACTTAAAACTCAACACTCGGAAAACTAAGATCATGGCATCTGGTCCCATCACCTAATGGCAAATAGATGGGGAAACAGTGGAAACAGTGACAGACTTTATTTTTTGGGCTCCAAAATCTCTGCAGATGATGACTATAGCCGTGAAATTAAAAGATGCTAACTCCTTGGAAGAAAAGTTATGACCAACCTAGACAGCATATTAAAAAGCATAGACATTACAAAGGTCTGTCTAGTCAAAGCTATGGTTTTTACAATAGTCATGTATGGATGTGAGAGTTGGACATAAAGAAAGCTGAGCTTCTAAGAATTGATGCTTTTGAACTGTGGTGTTGGAGACGACTCTTGAGAATCCCTTGGACTGTAAGGAGATCGAACCAGTCAATCCTAAAGGAAATCAGTCCTGAATATTCATTGGAAGGACTGATGTTGAACATGAAACTCAAATTCTTTAGCCACCTGATGCAAAGAACTGACTCATTTGGAAAGACCTTGATGCTTGGAAAGATTGAAGGCAGAGGAGAAGGGGATGACAAAGGATGAGATAGCTGAATGGCATCACCAACTCAATGGACATGAGTTTGAGTAAACTCTAGGAGTTGGTGATGGACAGGGAGGCCTGGCATGCAGCAGTTCATGGGGTCACAAAGAGTCAGACACAACTGAGCAATTGAACTGATTAAAAAGAACTCATTTGAATCAGTTCTAGTGAGGTGGATGAAATGGAGGCTATTATACAGAGTGAAGAAAGTCAGAAAGAAAGACACTAATACAGTGTATTAACACATATACATGGACTTTAGAAAGAGGGTAATGATGACCCTATATGCGAGACAGCAAAATAGATACAGATATAAAGAACAGACTTTTGGACTCTGTGGGAGTATGGGAGGAAGGGTGACTTGAGAGAATAACATTGAAACATGTGTATTACCATTATGTGAAATAGATCCAGTCTGAGCTCGATGCAGGAAACAGGGCACTCAAAGCTGGTGCACTGGGACAACCCTGAAGGATGGAATGGGGAGGGAGTTGGGAGGGCAGTTCAGCACGGGGGACACATGTACACCCATGGGTGATTCATGTCAATGTATTACAAAATCCACTACAATACTGTAATTAATTAAACTCCAATTAAAATTAATTAATGAATGTCTTAAAAAGCTAAAAGAAGAAAAACAATTAAATGTCAATTCAAAAAGTTTATACAATAAATGTCATTTATCCCTGGTATGATATTTTTTAGCCTGCTGTGGTAGACAGATGCCCTTGGAAGCCATGTTTAACACAATGACCCAGGTGATGTTCAAATTTCATAACCTCTCCAGGTTTCCAGTCCATCACCTATAAATTAGTGGGAGTTAAAATAATGACCACCAGGTTTCACTTTGTATCATGATTCTATTCAATTGGCCTTGGCTGCCTGTTGCACTGGATTTTGAAGGATTTTGGCTGTATTGAGATTCAGAAGAAAAACATGCTATGATTAATATGAAGGCAGAGTAGAAAGAAATGGCTATAAAGTTGAAGGGCATTTGCATAAGATTTCTGTTTTACCTAAGGTAGGTGAATTTCTATATCAAAGA
Organism: Moschus berezovskii; assembly: GCF_049115385.1. Taxonomy (NCBI): domain Eukaryota; kingdom Metazoa; phylum Chordata; class Mammalia; order Artiodactyla; family Moschidae; genus Moschus; species Moschus berezovskii. The sequence goes on along the minus strand of NC_142464.1, from coordinate 47,198,155 downwards.
GACTACAAAATATAACAAAATAGAAATTTGTTTCTCAGTCTTATGGAAGTACAGGACAAGGGAACAAGGAGGTGTGATGTCCCCTCCAGAATGACCCAGCCTGATGGACATTATTTCAGATCTACCCAAAACAGAAAGGAACTGCAAAAGTTCCGGAGAAGGCAATGGCAACCCACTCCAGTACTCTTGCCTGGAGAATCCCATGGACAGAGGAGCCTGGTAGGCTACGGTCCACGGGGTCTCGAAAAGTCAGTCATGACTGAGCGACTTCACTTTTTCTTTTCACTTTTCATGCATTGGAAAAGGAAATGGCAACCCACTCCAGTGTTCTTGCCTGGAGAATGCCAGGGACAGAGGAGCCTGGTGGGCTGCCATCTATGGGGTCGCCCAGAGTCGAACACGACTGAAGCGACTTAGCAACAGCAGCAGCAGGAAAGGTTCCCCGCAATGTGTACTTTTATGGTCCAGCTCTGAAAGTACCATCCATCACTACTACTTTCATCTGTTTCAGTATCATTTCACCTGATCAAATCTAATTGAAATAGAGGCTGGATTCATAGTTTCTCTGTGTCTGTGGATAAAAATAAAAATATAGATTTTGGTAATCAGCTGTCACAGTATCTAAAACACTTTTCAGCTTGGTTTCAATTTGATACATTCTCATTTATTCATTGTGTTATTGACTCTAGTCACAGCTCTACTTCATTATGAATTTGAGGATTGGTTCATCTCTAAAGGGGCAATAATTGGCAAAATGACCTGTTGTTTAGCTCAGTTGGAAAGCATAGGGCAGTAATAAGTCTTGGGTGGGTGTTTCAAAATTGATGTTAATTGTCTAGCTTTGCTTAGTGAAACAGTTTTCTAATTTTTCATTAGGATATCAACTTGAGAGTGTAGGTGCCTCATCTATCTTGTTATTCAACGTATGCCCAGCAGCTACAACAGGGCCTGTCACACAGAAGATGCTCAATGTGTATTCACTGAGTGAACAATCATTCAGACCATGGAGCTATTATCATATGCAATAAATTCACGGGGAGCAGTCTTTAAAACTATTCCCTGTAAATCTCTAAAATACATGCTGCTATTACCATTACTATCAATATTCTAGAAAAACTCTAACCCTCACATTTCCATGCCTTGTCTTGTTGTCTTGTAGTCTTGTACTCATGCTCAGTCAAATCCAATTCTTTGGACGGTAGTCCACCAGGCTCCTCTGTCCATTGGATTTTTCAGGCAAGAATCCTGGAGTAGATTGCCATTTCCTCCTCCAGGGTATCTTCCCCATTGAGGATCGAACCTGCATCTTTTATCTTCTGCATTGTAGGCTGATTCTTTAACCACTGAGCCATCATGAAAGTCCCGCACTGCCTTTCAAAACAACCACTGGTATGTCTATGAGGCAATTTAATATAAACAAAAAACTTCAGGCTAACAATGGGATTAATAACAATAGTCATTAACCCTGAACAGTAAGAAAGGTGACAGCATCCCAGAAGGCTTGAGACTGTCATGATTCCTATCAGTTCATTCAGGATTTTATCTGGATGCTGACTTGTTCATCTCCATAAATATCCCACTTTGCATGATAAATTGCATGATTATTCTAGTAATAAGATTTTTGTTTGTTTTTGCTTTTGAATGATATTATGTTTTAATCCTTCCTGATTTCTCTTGGACAAGTATAATTTCATTGAAGCTTATGTCTCTATGATAATTTGCATGACTGCTTTAAATAGCAAACTCATGGCTATAAATCATGCTCTATTTTATATAATATTTTGTTATTTATAAGCATTTGTTAATTGGCTAAATTGACTATCGCAGATAAGTAAAGTGAAAGTCATTAAAATGCAGTACTGTGAGTTAAGATTTACTTGGCAACAGATTTCCCAAAAATAATTGTATCTGGTAGCAGCTATAGCAGAATGCTACAGCTGAAATTTCAAACATAATTCATGATAACCAATAAATTGGCAATAGACTTCCTGAGCATAATTAGGCACAGTCAGTAATAACTATGCATTAGGAATAGATTTCCCAAGCACAACTGGGAATAGCTAACAATAACTAATAAATTGGCAATAGATTTCCTAAGCACAAAAGTATCTGGTAACAGCTACTAATGAATATCAGAACTGAAATTTCAAACACAATTCATAACTCCATTGTTTTAGGTCAGATGACATTGTTCTTAACTAAATATTTTCTAGTGTGGTTAAATGTTTTTTTTGGCAAATTTTTGAAGACAATAAATAACTTTCAATTGCAATAACTCGAGCACTAGGTTTGTCTTAATTAGTAGAGTTACTATTGGCTTAAAATCTAGTCCTTTGGGCAACTGAAAAAACAGTTACTTAGCTTTTCTCCTTCATCATATAAAATCTGTATTTCTACAAATATTGCTACTTAATCTCTTCCTTGTGCAAACCTGTGTGTGCTCAGTCATTTTAACTCTTTGCAACTCGATGAATTGTAGCTCACTAGGCTCCTCTGTCCATGGAATTTTCCAGGCAAGAATACTGGGGGCAGGGGGGTGGGGCGGTTGCCATTTCCTCCTCCAGGGGATCTTCCCAACCCATGAACCCACGTCTCCTGCATCGGCAAGCAGATTCTTCACTACTGAACCACTTGGGGAGATTATTCAAATGTAAAACCTCTATAATTCTAGATTTACCAGATACACCTAATATCACACAGCTATTATATTTTTCCCCTGGCAAAATCCACTCAGACCTTTTACATCTCCAAAAATGTTGATAGTCTCCCTCTGAGCTCTTTGCCTAGAGACATTGTAGCCACAGTATTTAATGTTAAGCTCCCAGATTGTTCTTTAACTACATTAATAGTGGGGCTTCCCTGGAGGTCTTGTGGTTAACACTTCACCTTCCAATGCAGGCTGCAGATTCAACCCCTCATCAGGGAGCTCAGATCCCTCATGCCTTGTAACCAAAAAGCCAAAAGACAAAATGGAAGCAATATTGTAACAAATTCAATAAAACCTTTGAAATTGATTTACATCAAAAAAAATCTTAACAAATACATTAATGCCTATTATATGTCAGGGATACCTAAGGGTCTCACATATAATAGATAAGTGTTTTCATACATATTGCCTCATTTCCCGTTATAATCTTGTGACATATATATGGTATGTTGCTCCTTATGCATCTGGTCATTTTCAAAAGAATAAACATCCTGGAGACCAGTACCCATATGCTTACCTTAAGATGAATCTTGGCATTCAGTACATACTTAATAAATAGCTGTTGAGCAAAAATCTTAAATCAGAAGCATATGCAATTTCTGTTAGGTGTTTATTTTTGCATACCTATAGTATTGAAATCTTAGTGGTTTCAAACAACACATATTTATCGTCTTGCAGTTTCTGTGGGTTAGGAATCCTAGCTTGCCTTAGAAGGGTCTTCTGTTTCAGGGTCTCACAAACTGAACTCAGTGTGGTACTAGGACTGCAGTGTCATCTGAGCTTGACTGGGGCATGATTTGCTTCCTCAAGCTCACATAGCTGTTGGCAATATTCAGTTCCTGGCAGATGGTTGGACTGAGGGCCTGAAGACTCCATCAGTTTCTAGCCATGTGAGACTTACCCAAATGGTGGCTTACTCCTTAAAGCTAGCAAAAGAGAGAGTGTCCGAAGGATGGCTTTATGACTTACAGGATGTAATCACCTACACATAATCACATACATCTCCTCACTGCTGCCAGAGTCTGTTGGTTGGAAAAAAGTTACAGGCCATGCATCTACTCAGAGGAAGGGGACTTTGCAGGAGTATGACAGCTAGAAGATGGGGATCACCACAGTCACCTCAGAGTCTCCTCATACAATTTTTCTACCAAGTTTTCTGAAAGGAAACTAGTTAGAAACTAGCATCTCCAATTCAATGGGCATGAACTTGGGTGACCTCTGGAAGATGGTGAGGGACAGGGAGGCCTGGCATTCAACAACCAATGGGGTCGCAAACAGACACAACTTAGGACTGAACAGCAACAGCAAAGCTTTTATCAGAAAGCAAATACTTATAATAAGAGTAAGATGAAGTTTTAAAATCTGGTCAATGAGAATTTGATACATGGCTCATTTGAGTTGAGAGTAGGGAGCTGTATGTGAGGCTAAGTTTGCTCTGCAGAATGTGTCTACTTTCCTTCCACACTCCTTAGAGTATGAGGGCACATTATTAAAATATTTATACAACTTACATAACTGCATCTAGAAATTATGTATTTGATGTAATCTATTCGGCCACATTTTATTTTTACTCTTTCTTTTAAAAGCATTTTTGGCAACATGAGCTCACCTGCCTTGCAAACTTCAGAGAACCACGAGCTCTGTGGTTTTCCAGGTAGCAATCTAGACGCTGAATTCATTTTAAGTAATAGCAGGATAGGTCCAAAGGAGGACATCGTAATGAGAGGAATTCAAATTATTGAGCCTTAATCTTTATAGGCATTCTAAACTGCCTTCATATTTTAAATTCCAGCTGATGAAATTTCTTATAGAGAAACATTAAAAATCATCACAGAGTACATACAGATGCCCATGAATTCTCATATATATTCCTTTATTCTCCTAAATATGGAATTTCCACGTTTAGTAAGATATCATTGCATGTGTAAGCACAGTTTTACTGAAGCAGAAAATTCATTTTGTGTTGCAGTAAAATTCTTCCCTTTCTATCTCTACTCATATCTTCCTTTCAATATTGCTAACAGCGAGATATTCGTAGTTAAATAAATGTGAGTGCCATTTCTAGCTCCTTGACTTACTAGTTGTCTCATCTTGAAAATTTACATAATCATTTGAGCTTCTATTTCCTCATCTATAAAGAAAAAATAAAAATAGGAAGAAAAGAAATAAAAGGGTAATTACACCTGCCTCATAGGGTGGTGGTGAGGATTAAATAAGATTGAATATCTAAAGGGCTTAATGTAGTTCCCAGCACAAAGTTGGCATGTGGTCCATGTTTTCCTCCCTCTGTCTTACATTTATATTTCACTTTTACAGTCTAAAAATGATGATTCCATTTCAATTGTTTCTCAAAATGAGATCCAGGCTTCCATAAAAAGATAGCCCTTTCTGAAACTGAGATGACTACCATGACTGCACCATTTTAATACTCTGACTATAAACTCTATTAAATGCTTCTCAATATTTTTTTTATTTATTTATTATTTTCATTAAATCAATTCTTAAGTTTCAAATGGTTCCTTGCAGAGTTTTGTTTTAATTTTTATTTAGCAATTTCCCTTTCTACCTAAATGAAATTTGAGTCACTGGTTGCCTACATTTGTAAAGATTTGCCTAGCTATGTACTTCTTCCATTATATTTATATAAAAATAAGCCCTTGAAATATAATGCTTGAGTATTTTGTGAAGTCTTTTGGTTCATAGCTTCAACAAACATTTTTTGAATATCTATGTGAAATTTGCTGTATAGGTAAAAGAAAAAAAAGGCAATTTTAAGAATAATAATGTTACTATTATTAAACTTTGAACACTTACTAGGGACCAGGCACTCTCATAAGTAATATGTCTATTTACTTATTTAAACTTCTCATCATCTTTTAAGGTGGATGCTATTACCTGAATTTTATATATGTGAAAATAGAGGTCCAGAGAATTTAAGTAAGATTACTATATAGTTTGATGAGGGGGCACAGTTAATAATGAGCAAAGCCAGAATCCACACCCACAAGTCTGACTCTAGAGTCTCTGCTTTCCATCAGTGGTCAAAGACTTACATACAGAAGTTCATGATTTAGTGTATTTCAAATATCTTTTGGGGACTTCCCTGGTAGCTCAGACAGTAAAGAATCTGCCTGTAATGCAGGAGACCTGGGTTTGATTCCTGGGTCTGGAAGATCCCCTTTAGAAGGGAATGGCAATCCACTCCAGTATTCTTGTTTGGAGAATTCCATGGACAGACCATGGGGTCCCAAAGAGTCAGACACGACTGAGTGACTTTCACTCACTTTACTTACTCACTCAATATCTTTTAACACATTAGATAAGTCATTTATTTTAATAATGTTTTAATTACAAAAATTCCCTTTCCATCTACAATCATTAGTTCGGTGTCTACAAAACAGAAGAGACTTTGTGAAACTATTATGAAAAAGTCACATTGAATGGTCCTGTATGACCATCCCAGTGTGACTCCTGGAAGCCTTTTTCCAATGTTCCTTGCTTATAATGTTCTTTACTCACCAGGTTCTTTATAAGTTAAGTAATCTCTTGCAATGCTGGATACCCAGGTCTGATCCCTGCGTCAGGAAGATCTCCTGGAGAAGGAAATGGCAACCCACTCCAGTATTCTTGCCTGGAAAATTTCATGGATAGAGGAGCCTGGCAGGTTACAGTCCATGGGGTCGCAAAGAGTTGGACACAACTGAGCGAATTTCACTTTCACTGTTTACGGAATGTTTGTGTTCTCTCAAAATTCATATATTGAAACCTAGTCCTCAGTATGCTGGTATTTGTAGGCAGGACGTTGAGGAGGCTAACTGATTCACAAGGGTGGAATCCTCATGAGGAGGATTAATGCCTGTATGAAGAAACTCCACAGAACCCTCTTGCCCCTTTCACCATGTGAGAACACAGCAAGAAGATGATAATTTATGCACCAGGAAGAAGGTTCTCAGCAGACACTGAATCTGCCAGCAATTTGATCTTAGAATTAGCCTCCAATACTGTGAGAAACAGAAGTTCATTGTCTAAGCAATCAGTTGATGATATTTTTGTTAGAGCTTCCCTTGTGGCTTTGTTGGTAATGAATCTGCCTGCAGATCTCTGGCTCAGGAAGAAGGGAGAGGGAAGAAATATTGAAGAAAAATATTCATCCCCTGGAGAAGGGAATGGCAATCCACTCCAGCATTCTTGCCTGGAGAATTTCAAGAACAGAGCAGCCTGGTAGGCTATTTGTCCTTTGGATTGCAAACAGTCAGACATGACTGAGATAATTTCACTTTCTTTCACTTTTGTTAGAAAGCCAGAATGAACCAGGATCAAGGCCCTTGAGTCTGCTCTGCAGATTCGGTCTTTCTCGTCTGAGTGTTTTTCCAAAATGATACCTAAGGAATGCATCTACCACCTTTGCTTTCATGAGGAGGCGGACTCCTTAGTTTTATATCATAATTGATTACATACTTTGTTGAAGAAAAGGATGCTGTTTATTTGCTTCTTGGAGACACCAATTATGAGCTCTGGCTCTACCTATATTAAAGTGAGTCACACTGAAAGTGCAGTTAGTCATTCCTGAAAAGGACAACCTCACCTGTTCCAGAGTCAATAAGACTAAACTTCATTTCTTCTAAACTTTCCTTCAGAATTAATATTCATGAAATAAATGCTGACATTTATTGACTGCCTATTTATGCAGCATGCATTTCATAATTCATTGAATCTTTAATGTGAACCTGTGTCTTGTGTCTTCTTATTAATCCATTTTATAAACAGAGATAAAGAATAGCAGAGAAGTCAAGTAACTTGCCCATATTGTCACAACTACTGACAGCGTCAAGCTTTGAACACCAGAATGTTTGTCTCCAGACATGTTCACTTAATCTTATATCAGGTAAGTGGCCTTAACTTTCCTGATTCACACTATATGAGTTCTAGTGATGTAAATATAAAATCAGGGCATGGATGTATTTTTGAAATAGTTATTTATATAATCTTAGTTGCTGTTTTTTTTTTTTTTTAACTTACCAGAAGGAGAGGTATTTAATTAAGTTAGGCAGCTCCCCCTTGTCCAGGCTGGTAGAATCCTGCCACATACAATGCTTTCCCCTGCTTCTTGTTTAATAGCCAAGAAAGCTTTGCATACAAGCTTTTTTTGGGGGTGGGTGGAGCCCATATATGCAGTTGAAGACTTGCTGGTAATAAAATACCTTAATGGGTGAAACAATAAATTCTAGCCAAAGAGACACCTCCAAAACATCTAGACTGTCTAAGGGACAGCCAAGATGAGCGGATGATGTAACTTGTGTATGATAATCAGCCCTCCAGGCCAGGGCTGCTTCTGACTGGTTTGTGAGAAAAAGTCTTTGTCTCAAGTTCACCATAGAGAAAGGAACAGCCATGCGCAATTTATTTTGTGAGTAGTTAAGAAGTAATGTTGAAGAAAAATATTAAATTGGATTTGTCAAAGAGGGATAATCTTGGGACAATTAAAACGATCAGAGGGAGCCAACCATATTTCATTTTCATTTACTTTCCAAAAACATATTTCTTTAAAAAAGATCTTCCATTTGTTGAAATTGTAAAGTCTCCTTTATATTTAATATCTTATATTTTCTAAGCACTGCATTAGTGAATTATCAGAAAGATGTTTCCTTAAAAGTTTAAGTAATGACTGGTTGTTTTCCTAATAACCTCCATCCTTAGACTTGCTATGGAATAGTGATTGGCTGGTGGTTCCTACAGGCTTGTTAAGTCACTTCAGTCATGTCTGACCCTTTGCAACCCCTTGCCAGGTTCCTCTGTGGATTCTCCAGGCAAGAATACTGGAGTGGATTGCCATGCCCTCTTCCAGGGGATCTTCCCAATCAGGGATCAAACCCATGTCTCCTGCCTCTCTTGCATTGCAGGCAGATTCTTTACCTCTGAGTCACCAAGGAAGCCTTGGTGGTTCCTAGCAGTTCCCTAACTCAGGTTGGTAAATATTTGGAATGAGAACCATGCTGGGCACTTCTGACAGAATATAAATATATATACTTTAGTTCCTGTTCTTGAAATGTTTGAGTTAGTTGGCAGGATAATAAATCAATAATAAAAATGGCTAAGATTTATTGAGGGCTTACTTTGCACCTTGGAATGTTTAAGCACTCTACATTTATTGAATCATTTAATTATAAAAACAACCAGATTTCTCTTTTCATCCTTGTTCTATATATGGAAACTGATACTTGGAGAGCTTTAGTTTTGTGCTCCAGGTTACACAGCAAAAAAAGTTGGTAAACTAGATTGCAAATCCAGGTATGTTCATTTCCTACGGCTGCTGTAACAAAATACTGCAAACTAGGTGACTCGAAATAACAAAAACTTTCTCTCTCACAGTTCTGGAAGGCAGAAGTCTGAAATCAAGTTGTCAAAAGAAACTTGCGACCTCTAAGGGCGGACGCTCTTTTGCCTCTCTAGCTTCTGGTGGCTGTTGTCGCTTCAGTCTGTCTCTGGTGTCTATGTAACTTCCGTCTCTGCCTCATGTCTTCAAAGACTATCTCTTTTCTTCTCTCTCCTTTAAGGATATTTGTCATTGAATTTAGGACCCAACCAGAATAAAACAGGACAATCTCATCTTAAGGTACTTAATTTAAATACATCTACAAAGACTCTTTTTTTTTCAAATACAGTCCCTTTCATAAGTTCTCTGGGTTGAGATGTGGAGATACCATTCAATGGACTCCACAAGCGTTCTGATTGCAATGCCCTTTCTGTGAGTCTCAATGTGTAAATATAAATAGATTGAAGGGCATAGTAAGATACCTTTCAGTGGTAGGGAGCAGTAGAAAAGACAAAAGTACGGGCATTCGACAGAAAGGAATATGAGCCTTGCCTTTACTGTAATTATAGTCTGTTTTTCTTGGACAGGTTACCTATTAGTTCCAAGTTTCAGTTTTGTCATCTATAAAATGTGCTTTACTATATGTTTTGCCACATCAGTTTTTGAAGATAAAGAAAAACTAAATAAAATCACCAGATCTTACATCTAGTGTTAGAGGAACCATTGACTGAAACTGCCCATCCTATCCAGGCATGATCGTAATCACTTGCATGAGTTATCGTACAACAGGAAGTCCTGGTAAAGAATGCATAACTAACAAGTTACCACCAACCAGAATAATCCGGAAAAGGTTAAAAGGAGAGAGATGATGTCAATTAATATGTCCGGCCAACCTCCCAGAATCCTTCATGCTGGAATCCATGTTGGCAGGGTAAAGCTGGGGCGCCTTTTCCAATAGTCTCTTACTTTGTCAGCACATGTATCTCCTCAGACAATTCATTTAAAAGTTTTAGACAAGAGCCAATTCTCAGACCCTGGAAGGGATCTCCCCTTTTGCAAAAAGTAGATACAAAAGGTTAGGGTGCCTTTACTGCCCATGAATAAACAAATCAAAAAATGGGGGAGAAAGGAAAATAAGGAGTAATTCATCTCTAGATGAGACTCAAGAATAGAGTTTGGAGACTGCTTCAGTTCAGGTATATCTTGATAGACTGTTTGATTTTCTACAGTTGAGGACAACCTATGTGCTCCCTAGAAAAGGTGGGTAAAAGAGCATTTATTTTGAAATAAGTGTATTTTTACAAGAACATCATAGAAATGATTTCAGTCTGAAAAAATAGATTGCTACAGTGCCAGGAGAACTTTAACTTTTAGGATGAGGAGCCTGTAGAGAAATCTCAGGAATCTGTTATAAAGTTTTCAAAGACATAAAGATATTAAGTTTTTTCTGTTTTCTGGCAAAATATTTTAATAGTCATGATACAAAGAACAATAATGTAAATGCACAAAGGCAAACAATTTAAGAGGAAATGAGCAGACAATTTTAAAGAAGTACTTCGCAGGTATAAAAGTTGATATAGTCAGTGTCATCTATGATGACATCTATGATGTGACAGTGATATTATTGCAGAAGGAATACACAGCCCCATTAACAATTAATGTGTGCAATTAAAACTAATGACTGGTTAAAAAAAGCAATTGGACTAGCAAACACTAAAAATTATGGGAAAATATATTCAGGAAGTAAGAGTAACAAGTGCTTATGAAAGTAAACCCTAATTATGAAAGTATAAATTGAAATATTTTATAGTTTGAAAATATCTTGGCATTCTCTAAGACCCAATATTTCCACTCTTAGAGAAAAAAATGTATGCACATTTACATCAGGCTACATCTATAAAACTGATCATAGGAACATTGTTAGTAATATTTTCAAACTTGAAACTGCCCAAATGGTCACCAAAAGTAAAAACGTCAAATAATTCACATTAAATAAGGAATGCTAAACGATAATAAACATAAATGAACTACAAACACATACATCTACATGAATGTACCTCAAGAACATGTTAAGTGAAATTATCATGTCACAAAAGAATATACAATGTGATTTTATTTATATATAAATTCTAACTGCAAAAAAACTAAACTATCTGCTTATGATGGATATGTGAAAGAGAAAATTGTAAGGAAAAACAAGAAATCCAGGAGATTTTAAAACAAATTTCAGCATAGTATCTGCTTGTAGGAGAGGGAAGGGAAAATACAGCAAGTTCTCTACATGCAAATGAATTCCATTCCAAGAGCACATCCATAAGTCCAATTTGTTCTTAAGTTCAAAGTTAACCTAAGTACCAGTTAACATAATCAAATATATGATACTGTATTGTAATAAGTTTATACGACCTTTCACACAAATAGTACATAAAAAACAAACACAGAAGGCAAGAAAATATTTTAAATCTTATAGTACAGTACCTCAAAAAGTACAGTATATGGTACAACGGCTGGCATACAGGGTCTGCCATCTAATGAACAGGCAGGGAAAGTTATTGACTTGAGGAGGGAGAAGAGGTGAGAGAGGGTAGAGATGAAGGATTATCAGCAAGAGAAGCTGGAGGGCAAGCTGCAATCTCACTCATGCCTGATTCTGACGGCACAGGTTGCTTGCTGGAATCAATTCTAAATATTCTATTGAAAAAATTATGCAGTGATGTCTAGGCAGTAGCTCTTTTTTTTCTCATCATGGATGACGGTATGACTGTACTGCATTCTGAATGGCTGATGCAATCTTCGTGTACCATTCTATGTTCAGGTACCATGCCTCAAACACTAACAGTGCCTCCTCAAATAAAGAAAAAACTTCTTGCCATTTCTTGCATCATGAATCTCTTCGGTTCTTCAATGACTTCTTCATCCTGTCTCTCTTCATCTTTTCACTGGGACTTTAAATGCATCAGGTGTTCATTAGTAAGCTCCTTGTGTTGCACAGCAAGGGGTTCATTGAAGCAGTCCTTGCATGTTTGCTTCTTTGAAAGTTAACAACTTGAAGGTTTGTATGTAGGTTTCTGTGACTGGGTTATGGTACTATGGCTTCCAAGGTACTGGGGAAATTCAGGTTTTTCTAAAAAATTAATGGTGTTATTCATCTGCTCAATTTAACCTACTTTTTAAAAACTTGATGTTTACATATGTACTATGTGTATAGGTATACATGTGTTTTGGGTGGTTTTTGTACAAACATCTCACAATTTTTAAAATAACATAAAAAGATAATCCACTTGACATACTAGATTTTAGAGTTGAGTTAGAAATGGCAACCCACTCCAGTGTTCTTGCCTGGAGAATCCCAGGGACAGGGGAGCCTGGTGGGCTGCCGTCTATGGGGTCGCACAGAGTCGGACACGACTGAAGTGACTTAGTAGTAGATAGCAACTTGATTCAATAAGATACTCATTCATTTACCTAATATCAGTAAAGAAGGAGAAAGACACTTGCCAGAACTATATCTTGAATTAAAAAAAAAGAAATAGTAAAGCAAAGATGTCAATGTAAGATATTCCTACACTTAATTCTTATCATGAGTACACTGAATCTACAGTTATACATGGAATAATTTTTTTCAAAAGAAATCCAGAAACTGAATTACACATCATGTGAACTAGAAAATATCTACAGTGAAACGGGTAGAAAATGTTGAGAAACATTCTCACAGTAAATCACAGCCTAGCATAGTAAAATGGTATAGGAAAGGGACATGCAATCCTCAGATTCTCTCTGAGGAGCAAAGTGTTTAGACCAAGCATGTAGTGCCCTGATTTTTTAAGACTACCATCTTACAGGTGGGCCTTAAAACAACCTAGTTCTGAAAATTAATGGGGCTTGCTTCCACAAGACCCACAAGACTATACAAAGGAATATGCCTTAGTGGGATCAGAAGATTTGCTGTGTCTTTCCAATGTTTCCCTGAAAAAGATCTATTTCCATTCTTTAAAAACTATTGCCTGAGGGTTAGGCTTCTAATATATCCCACTATTAGGGCTTAATAGTGATCTTTCCTTAAGACCCTCTGGCAAGGCCGGCAGGCACTGTCTTCCCATAGTCCTGATGGCCCACTCTAGGTTCCCAAGTAGTAGAATGAAGGAAATAACAAAGATCAGAGCTGATATACGAACTAAAAAGACCATTCAAAAATCAATAAAATTAAAAGCTGATATTTTGAAAATATAAACAAAATAGAGCAAACTTCAGCTAGACTTACCAAGGGAAAAAAATATAGAGTATTCAAAGAAGATCAGAAATGAAAGCAGAAACATTACAGTTTATAATAAACAATATGAATTCTTAAGGGACCGCTATAAATAATTACACATTAACAAATTGGACAACCTATAAGAATAGATAAATTCTTAGAAACATGCAAACCACCAAGACTGAATCATAAAGAAACAGAAAAACTGACCAGATCATTTACTAGTAGAAAGATTGAATCAGTAATCAAAAATCTCCCAGTGAAGAAAAGTAAAGAATTATATAGCTTCATGGTGAATTCTACTATATATTTAGAGAATTAATGCCAATCCTCCTGAAACACTTCCAAAAAATAGAAGAGGAAGGAACCCTTTTAAAATTATTTTATGAGGCCAAAATTACCCTGATACTAAAACCAAACAAGAACACACAAGAGATTATCACAGTCCAATATCCCTGATGCAAATGGACCGAAAAACCCTCAACAACATATTAGTAAAACAAATCCAAAAATACACTGAAAGGATCATTCATCATGATGATCCAGTGAAATTATTCCAGGGAGGTAAGGTGATTCAATATCTAAAAATTAATCAATGAAGTTTATTACTTTAATTAGCAAAAAGGATAAAAAACATATGATTATTTCAATAGATGCAGATAAAGCATTTGACAAAATTTAACACCCATGTATCATAAAACTGGGTTTCCCTAGCGGCTCAGTTGATAAAGAAACTGCCTGCAATGCAGTAGACCTGGGTTCAATCCTTCGGTTGGGAAGACCCCTAGAGAAGGAAATGGCAACCCATGCCAGTAACCTTGCTTGAAGAATTTCATGGATGGAGGATCTGGGCAGGATACAGCCCATGGGATGACAAAGAGTTGAACACAACAGTGTGACTAACTTTGACTTTGACTTTTTGTATCATAAAGTTCTCAATAAACTTGGTATAGAGGGAGAATACCGCAGCATAATAAAGGCCACATATTACAAGCCCACTGGCTTCCCCAGTGGCTCAGTGGTTAAGAATCTGCCTGAAATGCAGGAATCACAGGAGATGCAGATTTGATCCCTGGGTTGAGAAGATTCCCTGCAGGAGGGCATGGCAATCCTCTCCAGTATTCTTACTTGGAGAATCCCACAGACAGAAGAAGTTGGTGGGCTACAGTTCATAGGGTCACAAAGAGTTGGACATGACTGAAACAACTTCACATGCACACACATTCCAAGCCCACAGCTAACACCATATTCAATAGTGAAAAGCTGAAAATTTTTCCTCTAAGACAAAGAGAAAGATGAGAGTGCTCACTCCTACTGCCTTTACTCAACATAGCACAGGAAGTTGTAGAGATATCAGTCAAGAAAAAGAAGTAAAAGTTAACCAAGACCAAAAGGAAGAAGTAAAATATGTCTCTATTTGTAGATGACATGACGTATATAGAAACCCTGAAGACTCCATCAAAAAACTATTATAAATAAGAAACAAATTCAGTAGAACTGCAGGATGCAAAATGAATATATAAAAATCAATTGTGTTTTATACACTAATAATGAATTAACAGAGAAATCAAGAAAACAATCTCATTTATAATTAAATCAAAATAAATAGAATACATAGGAATAAATTTTAACAAAGATGTCAAAGGTCTATATGTGAAAACTATAAAACACTTATTAAAATTGAAGTGAAAGTGAAAGTCACTCAGTTGTGTCCGACTCTTTGCAACCCCATGGATTGTCCATGGAATTCTCCAGGCTAGAATATTGGAGTGGGTAGCCTTTCCCTTCTCCAGGGGATCTTCCCAACCCAGGGATTGAAGGAGGCACCAATAAATTGGCAGATATATCATGTTAGTGGATTGGAAGAATTAATATTGTTATAATGTCTATGCTACCTAAACGAGTCTATGGATTATATGCAATTTCTATCAAAACTCTAATGGCATTTTTCATAGAAATAGAAAAATCCTAAAATTTGTATGGAACAACAAAAGGTGCCAAATATCAAAATCAATCTTGAGAAAGAGGAACAAAGGTAGAAACATCATGATTGCTGATTTCAAACTATATTACAAAGCTACAGCAATCAAAGAATTATGTTATTGGCATAAAAAGCTATGAAAGTGAAAGTGAAGTTTATCATAAATACCAACAGAACAGAATCAAGAAATAAATCTTCACATGATTGCAGCCGTGAAATTAAAAGACGCTTACTCCTTGGAAGGAAAGTTATGACCAACCTAAACAGCATATTAAAAAGCAGAGATATTACTTTGCCAACAAAGGTCCGTCTAGTCAAGGCTATGGTTTTTCCAGTGGTCATGTATGGATGTGAGAGTTGGACTGTGAAGAAAGCTGATCGCCAAAGAATTGATGCTTTTGAACTGTGGTGTTGGAGAAGACTCTTGAGAGTCCCTTGGACTACAAGGAGATCCAGCTAGTCCATTCTAAAGGAGATCAGTCCTGGGTGTTCATTGGAAGGACTGATGCTAAAGCTGAAACTCCAATACTTTGGCCAACTCATGCGAAGAGTTGCCTCACTGGAAAAGACTCTGATGCTGGGAGGGATTGGGGGCAGGAGGAGAAGGGGATGACAGAGAATGAGATGGCTGGATGGCATCACCGACTCGATGGACATGAGTTTAAGTGAACTCCGGGAGTTGGTGATGGACAGGGAGGCCTGGCGTGCTGTGATTCATGGGGTTGCAAAGAGTCAGACACGACTGAGTGACTGAACTGAACTGATGCAGTTTTCTAATATTTAACAGGGAAGCCGAGAATACTCAATAAGGAAAGAATAGTTTCTTTAATAAATGTTGCTAGGAAAAATATATACACACATGAAGAAGAATGAAATTACTAATAGATCCCCACTTATATAACTCACAAAGATTTAGTTGAAATGGATTATACGTATAAACATAAGACCTGAAACCAAAAAATTCCTAGAATAAAACATGGAGAAGAAGACCTTTAACATTTGTCTTGGAAATTTTGGTTATGATATCAAAATAAAGCAACAAAAGCCAAAATTAAAAAGTTGAACTACAGCAAATTACAGTGCTTCTACAGAACAAAGGGAACAATTAGCAAAATGAAAATGTAACCTACAAAATGAGAGAAGATATTTTTAAATTGAATATGTAACAAGAGATCAATGCCCCCAAATGTATGTATACATAACAGACTCATAGAACTCAGTAGCTCAAGAAGCAAAGCAATGCTATTTAAAAAAATGAGCAGAGGAACTGAATAGACATTTATTCAGGGAAAGCATGCAAATGGCCAACAGGTACATGATGAGGTGTCCAAAAGTACCGATCATCAAGGAAATACAAGTCAAAACCACAATGAAATATTACCTAATACCTGTAAAAGTGGCTATCATCAAAAACACAAGAAAAAACAAGTGTTGCTGAGGCTGTGAAAAAAAGAAACCTATGTGCATTGTTGATGGGAATGTGAATTGGCAGAGCCACTACTGAAAACATTATGGAGGTTCCTCAAAAAATTAAAAGTAAAACTAGCATGTAATCCAGTAATCTCACTTCCTGGTATATATCTAAAGAAAATTAAAATAAAAACAGGGTATCCTAAAATTTATATGTTAATTATATCAAAATTAAACTGAAATTTAAAAAATAATGGAGTACTTTATAAACTGCATGTATTTAAATGGTACTTTCACTTTCCTTTGGACATTTGTGACTATCTCTAATTATTATAAAATAAAACCATTTTTGTGTGTAGATCAAAATTTCTTCTATTCCTATTCCTCCTTCTCCTCCTCTTCTTTCTCTTTCTCTTCTTCTTCCTCATCCCCTGCCCCATGTCTTCCTCTTTTTCCTCTTCTTTGATGATGTATGTACTTTCTGTCCTATGGCAAAAATAAACAAACAAATAAATAAACAAACAGAAATTCTTCTATCTCAACCAGAGGTTAAAAGAAATCAGATCTAAACAACTTATCTTAACAACCAGCAGGACATTTGTTTGACAATTGTACATATGGAGAAATGAATGAAAGTTCCTGGAACTTTGTAAGGTGTGACTCAGATTCAGGGAAAAATATTTAAATAACTAGTAAACTACTTATCTTGCTAGGCATGAAGTATTTCACAAATACACACAGAAAAACAAACAAATAAAAACAAACAGAAAAAACAACTTTTAATATTACTATTCTAATATTATAACTATGTGCACAATTAGATTTTATTTCATCATTCTAGAATTTGCTTTCTGTGGTATATCTTGTTATTTGTTTGACAAGATATTTTTGGCAGTGTATTGATAGTTTAATAGCCAAGCATGTAGGAGAGGGAGAGATTTTCCGTCTGTTGATTGAGAAAGCCAAAGGGAGGAAAAACCATTGCACAATTCTAGAGCAGGGTGATTATTCAGAGAACTTCACAAGGTGGCTTTTATCATACTTTGGCTTTTATCATACTTTTTAAACAGATGAGTATCTACTGAAAGTCTAATATCTCATATTTTTCTTTTAAAAATGTTTCTTTTGTTGCCGCTTTGCTCATCTTTGTTACAACTTTGGTGGTCAGAGAAGTAAGTAATCAATGGAGTCACATGAAGAACACTGACATGGATACAAGGTACACTGAGCGTGGGAACGTGGGAGTAGGAGCTGAGTTTTGGGAAAAGGGAGTGGCTGGACGCCTCAACTTTGACTGAAGAGTACAATATCTTTTGTCTTCAGTAAATGAGCAAGAAAAAGTTTTGTGGCTGAAAAAGAAAAAATATTTTAAAAATTTCTACACTTAGTATTTGTGTTGTTTGTTTAAAGATATTGAAAAGTGAAGTGGTTTAAGAATTAGCATAGGATGGGATGACTTTGGTTTTTTATTTATAAGTAAGAGAATTATGGTTGATGACACCAGTGCATTACCCTCAAGCTATAAATCATTTTGTTTCAATTTCCTATGCAGTTTAACACCTAACACTTCCTTCTGCCCCATAAATATTGCTACAAATTATAACTACTCATACAGCACAAAATATATAGAAATTAACTTTAATGTTCATATTGAGAAATTATTGGAAATGAATCATGACTGTAATAAAAAAGTAAGCTTTGAAACACTTTCCCAAAAAAGGTTTAACGTGTACAATTCAATATTGATAATAAGACATGTTTCAAGAATGAATTCCCCAAACAACTGGCAGATGTGATGAGGCAGTTTGAAAAGTCAGGAGAAAATATGAAAAAGTACATTCAAGCCAATATTTATAGAACAATGAGAGACCACACAGACCACTCACCTGATAAATGCAATATTCCTAACATACCAAACCAGAACCAGAAATGAGTTTTTGAGTTTATATGAAAGATTAAAAGAGAGAGAGAGTGGGAGAGAGAGAGATACTTATATGAGGATATCAAGCCCAAACAACCTAATTCTTAGTTGAAAATAATGTTTGGAGAATATAAGAAATATGCAGGGATTCAAGTAGCCAAAGCACAATGGTAAGAACACATGGGTTTGAGATATAATTTTGCCAGGAGGTGAATAAATGTGGATTTGGGGTTTTTTTGTGTGACTTCCTAGAATCCAACTCCCTGTCTGATTTATTTCTGGATAGCTTTTTGTGGAATCATTTCCTCCGATCTTATGTATTAATGGGAAGGATAGTTTTAAGGATATGTCCTTCACTAACTCTGTAAAGGAATCTGAACACCCTCTTTCTGCTCTGTCACAGCCAGGGGCAGGAAGACAGCCCAAGGACCAACAAGAAAGCCTCTTCATGGACTTTGAAAATTGAGAAAGTTACACACAGGCCTGAAACGGAGAGAGGCATAATGGAACTCAAAGAGTTGATGTATTTGGACATGACATAAATGCCGAACCAAATTCTAATTAATGTTTGAAGAATTATGGCATCCAGTGCTTTCTCCTTGATGGCAGATGTCTGTGAACACTTCTTGGCAAAGTGAAGTACATTTTAGATGGTTTCTAGCTGTTTAAATTGATGTGAGAGCAGGTAGAAATTGTAAAGGGATTGGTTCTACTTCACTATGTCAGTTTTTATTGTGATAAATAAATGGTCATCGGCTTTCCCAGCAAGTAGATGTCAAATGTGAGTCAAAGCTGGGATTACCAGAGCTGTTCAATGCTGAAAAATTACCAGCCATTTTGAAAACTATCCCCATAGAATTTGCTGATATTTTTATAGCTATCATCAGAAATATGCTACTTGTAATGATCATTTTATGAACATTGAATTTATGTTATTTGTGTTCAATTCACAGTATAAGCATTCTCTTTTCTAATTTACTGTTAAATTTCTTACTTCTCTGGAGCACTCATTTAAACTGTACAATGTGGGATTTTGATTCAGACTAACCTAAATAGAAATGGCAACCCACTCCAGTGTTCTTGTCTGGAGAATCCCAGGGATGGCAGAACCTGGTGGGCTGCCGTCTATGGGGTCGCACAGAGTCGGACACGACTGAAGCAACTTAGCAGCAGCAACCTAAATACAACTTTCAATAACTAACTTTTCTGATTACACTATTATTTATAACTCTAAAGATGACTAATCTCTAATTTAATCTCTTTTTGTGACACAGCAGAAGTTTCTAAGATATTCCATATAAAATATGGATAGAAAATTTATGCTATTAACTTAAACACTAGCTATAAAACGTTGAATTTGCTCAGTTTGTTTGATCATACTAAATTTTCATTTTCTATTATCACTCATAGGCCTAATAACTATCAGTACATTCTATTAGACTTAGATCATTAGCCATTAAACATCAACTCACTTGTCATACCAAAATTGGTTGATACACCTTTAAATTTCAGGAAGACATATCTTTTCTTACCAAAATCAGAAAAAGTTGTATAGTTAGGT
Source organism: Moschus berezovskii (assembly GCF_049115385.1). Lineage (NCBI taxonomy): Eukaryota > Metazoa > Chordata > Mammalia > Artiodactyla > Moschidae > Moschus > Moschus berezovskii. The sequence goes on along the minus strand of NC_142464.1, from coordinate 47,178,010 downwards.
CAAGTTGAGCCATAGGCAGTAGCAGACTGATCTTTCTTTCTCTATATTGCTTTGATTACTATACAAATAGGTAGATACATATTTTTCCTTTTCACCTTTGAAGGGCTAAGTTGGAGGCGATCCATAGCAGGAGGAAAACTGTAGGCAATAGAACATGCCATCTGGTAGGAGTATGCTGGAGAATCTTCAGCTTTCTCATTTCCAGAAAAGTAAAAGTAAAAGTCTATTAATTCAGCTCCTTGCTTGGCTGAGAAATAAATTCCAAAAGTCTCAAATTGCATCTGGTTTACTCCATGTCTGGCTCTAATATGTACAATGTGAGCCAGACAATTTGGATGAAAATATTGTTCCTCTCTGAGCTTTTAGCAATTGGAAGGAATAATAATGTTTTTCATGTCTTAAATTCAGACACTGTCTCTGATATTGATCTGGAATGCACAACCTGTCTGTTTGGGCTGTTCCTTAGGTGGTGGGATATAGTCTAAAGATCTCTTCCTGAGGAGGAGAGGCTAATGATGGGAAAGATGGTTCCCTAGATCAGCTTACCTGCCAGTGAATCCTGTTACAAGACCATCATGATATCAGTTCTCTGTGCTTTACACTGGTAAGACCTCTGAATCTGCTCTTTGGGGCATACAGTTGCCTTTGGAAGCTATCATGCTTTCCTATTATTGTAAAATTTTGACCATACCCTTCTTTCTATTTTCTTTTCTATTTCTCTATAAATATAAGAGTTTTTAATGCAGAAGTCATGCTAACATGTATTTATGCTCTCTACAGTGCTTCCCACAGTCTTAAATGTACAAGAAGCTTTTCTAACTATTCTGCTGATTAAAATAAATGTGAACCTTTTTCTCTTTACCTCATGGGCACAAAAGAGCTGCCACAGCTCTAGGCATCAACTGCATATTCAAATTAAGAAAAAAAGTGATAGTTGGTCATCCAATCCTTATCTATCCTTTTCATCAGAAATAGTAAAACCTTTCTAAAAGTTCCTCACCAATAGTTATTGAACTTAGGTACCATTAGTCAGAACTATGTCACATGACTATCTTGCAAAGGAGGATAGGTATATGGTTATTTTTCCATAGCAGAGGTAAGAAATTAAGTTTTGGAATAAGTATTGGGTATTGGTTTAGTTAGTCAGCAGTTCCTTTGACTTGCATGAAAAGCAATTAATACAGAGTTCACTTTAGTTCAGTTCAGTTGCTCACTAATGTCTGACTCTTTGCAACCCCATGGACTGTAGCATGCCAGGCTTCCCTGTCCATCACCAAGCCCTGGAGTTTACTAAAACTCATGTCCATTGAGTCGGTGATGCCATACAACCATCTCATCTTCTGTCATCCCCTTGTGGTCCCATCTTTAATCTTTCCCAACATCAGGGTCATTTCAAATGAGTCCATACTTCACATCAGGTGGCCAAAGTATTGGAGTTTCAGCTTCAGCATCAGTTCTGAATATTCACGACTGATTTCCTTTAGGATGGACTGGTTGGATCTCCTTGCAGTCCAAGCAACTCTCAAGTCTTTTCCAACACCACAGTTCAAAAGCATCAATTCTTCAGTGTTCAGCGTTCCTTATAGTCCAACACTCACATCCATACGTGACTTTTGGAAAAACCATAGCTTTGAATAGACAGACCTTTGTTGGTAAAGTAATGTCTTTGCTTTTTAATATGCTGTCTAGGTTGGTCATAACTTTTCTTCCACACAAATCAATAAATTGCAATTGTTCCTAGCTACTAATTGGACATAAAAAGCTTATTCAGTTCATGGAAATCAACAAAATATTTCATAGCCTCAAAAGATAGAAAAATACTGGTTTAAGTTAACCAGTAGGGATTTCTTAAAGAATTCAAATTCCATGGTGCCTAACCTTGTACTGCAAGGAGATCCAACCAGTCGATTCTAAAGGAGATCAATCCTGGATGTTCATTGGAGGGACTGATGCTAAAGCTAAAACTGCAATACTTTGGCCACCTCATGCGATGAGTTGACTCACTGGAAAAGACTCTGATGCTGGGAAAGGTTGGGGGCGGGAGGAGAAGGGGACGACGGAGAATGAGATGGCTGGATGGCATCACCGACTCTGTGGACATGAGTTTGAGTGTACTCCAGGAGTTGGTGATGGACAGGGAGGCCTGGCGTGCTGTGATTCATGGGGTCGCAGAGAGTCAGACACGACTGAGCGACTGAACTGAACTGAACTGACTGAATCTTATTATATCCAGAGGAAAAACACTGTATGTGGGAATTTATTATAATTTTCCATTCACTAAGGGCTTCTAAAAATTAAACATAGAAACATTATTAAGGCAGTGTAACAAACTAAAATAATTCATATCTTAAATTGAAATTCAGGAAAAAATCTAAACAGAGCCAAAAAACTTGCTTGTTATCTTTGTAGGAAATAATCTGATGCTCACCAGAGCCAAAAATACAAATCAGGCATCATCAATCTTTATTCAAGTCTATCACCTATAAGGCAACATCTTTTTAATCTGTAAGTACTGGTTGCCCTGGAATCTAAGTCATGTTGTGTAGGAGTGGTGGGGCTTCTCTGGGGATATGAACCATCCTAATCAGGGGTTAGAGACATCCCAGGAAAGAATAAATCAAGAATGAACACCAGAGATAAAGCCCAGAGCAAGACCAGAGTAGGAACACTTTTGCCAAAGTATGAAGCCAAAACTAAATGAATAAAGTATAGAGTGAAAACATACTCTATTGCAGTCAGAAATATATATTAATATTCAGAATATTGGCCTCATTGTCCACTCGCTATGGGTCTTTGGAAAACTTGTGTACTTGCTCTAAATTGGTAGATAGACCCAGGGAAAGAAATGGAGGAAACAGGGAAACTGTGAAGATGAGAGGGAAGAAATAAAACTCAATGCAAGGATGTTATAACATTTACCACCAGAGGCATCAGGGCTTGACTTGTCTGTGCCTGCCTAGGGAGCAAACAGAATGCTTCCCAAATTGGGTGACTCAAAAAGCAGAAGACTAGAACGTTCAACCAGTCTTCTATATTGGTTGAAAGTTTCCATTTTACATTGAGTGTTGCCCTGGAAGAGTAATCCTTCATAAAATCAGGCAGTACTGTATTTGTGGGCTCAGAGATCTAAGCAGATAGATCAGACCCCTCTTAAACAGAACTTTCAAGACAGAAAGCAAAAATATTTAAGAGTTTATGGCTGAAGCTAAATGCTATCAGGGTCTCATGAGTCTGAGCTCCTAAGAAATAATGGTCAGCCCTTGCTACAGTCCCTGGTAGCTTGGATGGTAAAGCGTCTGCCTATAATGCGGGAGACCCGGCTTCGATCCATGGGTCAGGAAGATCCCCTGGAGAAGGGGAAGCTTTCCAGTATTCATGCCTGGAAAATCCCATGGACCGAGGAGCCTGGTGGGCTACAGTCCATGGGGTCGCAGAGATGGACGCGACTGAGTGACTTCTCTTCACTTCACTTCACTTGCTACAGTTGAAATTCTTGGCAAGTCATAGAGATATAACATGGGTAATAGAGGGATCTGCTAGAGTTTTTGATAAGCTTATTATTATAGTGGTGAAATGAAAGGACATAAACAAGCTTTCAGCAGTCATGCCAAAAGGACATAAATCAGAAATTAAGAGCTTGAGAGATTGATCCAAGTGGCAAATGTCAAGGTGCTTGAGAAGTAATATCTTTGGACAATGTGTTTTTAAATGGTATAATCTGTCTCTGTTGTGGTAATATTTTTATCTTCCTAAAGTGGCAGTGTTAGTGAGTTACTGCTTCACATAGCTATTGAGAATTTAGTTGTTTCAGTGGCCTATTTGCCTGGCTCCCCTGTCTATGGAACTTTTCAGGCAAGAATAGTGGAGAGCGTTGCCATGTCCTCCTCCAGGGGATCTTCCTGACCCAGGGATCGAACCTGAGTCTCTTATATCTCTTGCATTGGCAGGTGGATTCTTTACCACTAGAGCCACCTGGGAACCCACCTGCCAATGCAAGAGACATAAGAGACTCAGGTTAGATCCTCGGGTTGGGAAGATCCCCTGAAGGAGAACACGGTAACTCAACTCCAATATTCTTTCCTGAAAAATTCCATAGACAGAGGACCCTCTCAGGCTACAGTCCGTAGGGTAGAAAGAGTCAGACACAACTGAAATGACAGCATGCAGTAGAGGTTTAGAAATATTATATTCAACCATTTTCATCTTCTTTGCCACAAATTCAATATATAGATCTACCTCTAAACCATGTCTCAAATATCATCATTTTGTTCCATTTTCAGCATCACCACTCAAATTCAAGGCTTCTTTGGTATGGACTGTCATTCTTTCTCTATAAACATGCTACGATGATAATAAAACATGTCAGACCATTCAAACCCTCCAGAGTCTTTCCCTTGTTGTTGCCATTGTTCATGTGCTAAATCATGTGCTAAATCATGTGCTAAGTCATTAGCTAAGTCTTTGCAACCCCCTGGATTACAGCATGCCAGGCTTCTCTGTCCTTCACCATCTCCTAGTTCTGTTCAGTTCACTCAGTAGTGTCTGACTCTTTGCAATCCCATGAACTGCAGCATGCCAGGCTTCCCAGTCCATCACCAACTCCCAGAGCTTGCTCAACCTCATGTCCATCAAGTCTGTGATTCCCATCTAACCATCTCATCCTCTGTCATTCCCTTCTCCTCCTGCCTTCAATCTTTCTCACCATCAGGGTCTTTTCCAATGAGTTAGTTCTTCGCATCAGGTGACCAAAGTATTGGAGCTTCAGCTTCAGCATCAGTCCTTCCAATGAATTTCAGGACTGATTTTCTTTGGGATTGACTGGTTTGATCTCTTGGCTATCCAAGGGACTCAAGCATCTTCTCCAGCACCACAGTTCAAAAGCATAAATTCTTTAGCACTCAGCTTTCTTTATGGTCCACCTTTCACATCCATATATGACTACTTGTAAAACCATAGCTTTGACTAGATGGACTTTTGTCACCAAAGTAATATCTCTGTTTTTTAATATGATGTCTAGGTTTGTCAAATTTTTCTTCCAAGGAGCAAGCATCTCTTAATTTCATGTCTGCAGTCACCACCTTCAGTGATTTTTGAGTCCAAGAAAATAAAGTCTGTCACTGTTTCCATTATTTCCCCATCTATCTATCTCCCAGAGTTTGCTCAGATTCATGGCCATTGAGTCAGTGATGCTATCTAACAATCTCAGCCTCTGTTGTCACCTTCTCCTCCTACACTCAATCTTTCCCACCATCAGGGTCTTTTCCAATGAGTTGGCTCTTTGCATCAGTGGCCAAAGTATTGGAGTTTCAGCTTCAGCATCAGTCCTTCCAATGAATATTCAGGACTGATTTCCTTTAGGATTGACTGGTTGGATCTCCTTGCAATCCAAGGGATTCTCAAGAGTCTTCTCCAGCAACATAGTTAAAAAGGATAAATTCTTCTGTGCTCAGCCTTCTTTATGGTCCAACTCTCATATCTGTACATGACTACAGGAAAAACCAAAGCTTTGACTACACAAACCTTTGCTGGTAAAGTGATGATTCTTTCCACTAATCTTGTATTAAATTCAAATTTCCTTTAACTTGCATATAGAACCCTATGTTATTTGTCCTGCAATTAACTCTGTGAATTTATTTTACTAATTTTCTTATTGCATGCATACAACAGTTAGCCACAAAGACCTTCTTTCTGCTCTTCTAACTCCTCAAGATTATTGCTACATTAAGAACATTCCACTTCCTTTTCTTTTTTTTTTAAATCCTGTAATGCTTTTCCCTAATTATGGCTGGTTCTTTATCATTCATATTTTAGCATTTTCTTGGCTACCCAAACAAAAAATATCACTCTGTTATGTCTATCAAATCACCCCATTTTAATTCCCTGCATAACACTAATCAGGGTTCTAAATCTTTTCTTGTTTATTCGCTTGTTTATTTTCCAGTTTCTTTTCCTAGGATATAAACTATATGAGTGCAGAGATTTTTCTCTTGTTCAAGCCTGTATCCCCAGTAACTAGAATAGTGTCTGAACATCTTGGTTGTTCAAAAACTGTTATTTAAATTAATGAATGAATACATGAATCTAGTTGTAAGCTAATATACTTTGAAAAGTATTGCTGAAGATGCATTGCTTTCAGTCTCCAAACCTAGATTCTTTGCAACATAAATTTAAGGGTCTTGAGTATTTGTCCCAAAGAAGAGGGAGGAATGTATTCCTTCCTGAGTTTACTCTAGGAGTCCAGATGATTCTTAAATTCAAGGACAATCACACCTTCTCATCTCATTTCAGGACTTTCGTACCCCACATGAATCTTGTAGTGCAATGCCCCTGTGTTTTTTTAACTGATGTTCACCCAACTACCGTTTTCACTGGTCTTCGATGAGTACAGAAAAGGACACATTTACAAACTTTTGTAGCAAATTTGACATCATCATACCAGCTAAGTGTATGAACATTTTTTTAAAATATTATTTTATTATAAAGAGATTCAGTTTGTGATGGATTAGGGAAAAATAAAAGCTGGTCCTTCATGACAAATCGTTGGGAAAGCTGCTATTTTAAAGTCAGAGTAGATATGAAGCTCAGAGAAGACTTGCGAAGCCCAGTGCCAGCTCAAAATCATGATAGCCAGAATTTTTAGATAATTAGTGAAGAGTTTCTCAAATTTGAGAGTGCTCCTAGACTCCTTATACGTCCCTAAATTATTTATAATATTTGAATTTGTAAGAAAAAATACATGAACTCTTCACATGCATAGATTTTATGCAACTATAGATCCAAGATAAGTTTAAAATAAAAAAGTTCAAATAATTGCCATTCATGTATGTAACTTCTTTCACTGAAACTAAATAGATACTTATTTGGGCATATGATAATAATTGCTATGATGCAGGTTTTAGAGAAATTTCTAGAGCAGGGATGATTCTGGCACCTTTTTCAATAAGGATAAAGTAGCAAATATGTTCAATTTTTTTGGTCATATGATCTCTTTTGCAACTACTCAACTCTGCTATTGTAACATGAAAGTAGCCACAGACATAACGTACATGAACAATCCTTTGGAATAGACTGGTTTTCAATGTTGACTCTGGATTCCAGGTAATAGCAGAGAGTGAATAGGAAATCTGGGAATAGTAATACAGGCTTTGTACAAGCGAATGGCTTGCAGACTAAACGATGTGAAAGCGAAAGCAGGGAGCCACTTGAAAGAAACCTGAAGAATGCTACAAAATAAAAAGATATAGTGGTAGGAAGCTGTTCTTTTTTATATCTAGTTGTATAATTTCCCCAGGTTCTTAGGGAAGAAGAACAGAAAGTTTGCATTGTATTCCACAGCTCCTCAGTAATAATAACGCATAACAGTGATTCACATACACTGAGTGTTTATTAGGTGCCAGAGTCCTTCGTGTCTGGGTTAGACAGGAGATGCTGGTCAGTTGTAAGATATGCAAGCTTAGAGTTTATTAAGGACGTTCTGGCTATAGTTATTGACAAGCACACAGATGGTCCTGTGAACATGAGATCACACTGGGAAATACTATAGACAGGTTAAAAGAGTTTAGCCCCAAGCCCTGGAGCACTAATACATATAGAGATCCAGAACCAGACCACATGCTATGGGGGCCTCAAATTTCCCTCTGTGAACTATGAAGGCTAAAACCACACAAGATAAGAGCACTTGTTAAGCCAGGGATTTTGCAGAGAATGGAAAAATAAAGGTTATCTGGATTTGCATGGAAAGAAATAATTATCACGAAAGCCCACAGGTCACTGTAGATTCAATTATATGTTAGGCACTCAAACTCACTTTAATTATAAAATGAGAAAACGCAGTGTGGACTAAGGACATTTTATGAAAAAAAAAATCTATTTTCCAAAGATTCTATCTATATTAAGGAAAGTCATCTTGAAGTGTCTGCATCATCATTGTATAATTAGCACCCCAGGTTATATTTATTTAATCCATTGAAAGTTAGAAGAAGCACAACTCTATCTGGCAATACCATGATGAGTAATACTCCTAATGGGGTTAAAAATTGAAACTAATTGGTTTGTGTGATTGTTATTAAGTCCAATTTAAGTTAGTTAATGGAATTTTGTTTGGCAAGGGAATAGAGTTTATCTTTGCAGATGATATTTTTACCTTTGAAATAAGTTGCTGTCACCCTATTGAATCCATGGATCTAAATAAACTTAAAGTGATAATGTTCCTCTGCATGCCTCAGGTTAAGGGTTAATTTTAGAAGAAACATAGTAAGAAAATTCATAATATTCCTGGTACAGTGATATCTCTACCTAGAATACCGACATACTCAATCTTCATTTTCAACAGACTCCGTGTAAGATCAGGTCACTTAAAACAGTGTGACAGTTTAGTGGAATATAAATCCATAACACAGTTGCCTAAATAGAGTCCAGTGCCACCCAATGATGAAATAAATGATCTTTCATGAGAACCAGATTTGACAGGAATGCCAGAAAACCTAATTAAGTAAACAATATACAACCTAGGTAGTCTTCTACACTATTTGTTATACTTCACGTATGATTGTTTCTTAACTGACTTGTGTACATAGCCTGGCTGTACTTTGAAATGAGTATTCACATATGTCATATCTTTTTGCCTTTTCCTACGGTTCATGGGGTTCTCAAGGCAAGGATACTGGAGTGGTCTTTCATTTACTCCTCCTCCAGTGGACGAATTTTGTCAGAATTTTCTTCACTATGACCCATCCATCAGGGGTGGTCCTGCACAGGATGGCTCATAGATTTATTGAGATATGCAAGTTCCTCAGCTTCAAGGCTGTGGTCCATGAAATGGTATGACACTGGATGATGAGCCTCCCAGGACAGAACATGCTACTAGGGAAGAGCAGAGGGCAGTTACTAATAGCTCCAGAAAGAATGAAATGGCTGGGCCAAAGCAGAAATGATGCTGAGGTGTGGATGTGTCTGGTGGCGAAAGTCAAGTCCAATGTTGTAAAATATTGCATAGAAACCAAATGTTAGGTCCATGAATAAAGGTAAATTGGACATGATCGAGAAGAAGATGGCAAGATTGAACTTCAACATCTTAGGAATCAGTGATCTAAAATGGATGGGAATGAGCAAATTTAATTCAGATGAGTATTATATCCACCACTGTGGGCAAGAATCACTTAGAAGAAATAAAGTAGCCCTCATAGCCAACAAAAGAATCTGAAATGAAATGAAAGAATGATTCAGTTTGTTTCCAGGGTAAACTATTCAACATCAAAATAATCCAAGTCTATGCCCCAACCACTGATACTAAAGAAGCTGAAGTTGACTGGCTCTATGAAGATCTACAAGACCTTCTAGAACTAACACCAAAAAAAAAAAAAAAAAAACCAATAATAAATCCTTTTGTAATAAGAGACTGGAATGTAAAAGTAGTAGAAAGTGAAGGGATACCTAGAGTAACAGGCAAGTTTGGCCTTGGAGTACAAAATGAAGAAGGGCAAAGTTAACAGTTTTGTAAAGAGAGTAAGTTGGTCATAGCACACATCCTTTTCCAACAACACAAGACGACTCTACTCAGGTACATCGCAAGATGGTCAATATCAAAATCAGATTGATTATGTTCTTTGCAACCTAAGATGGAGAAATTCTATACAGTCAACAAAAAACAAGACCTGAAGGTGACTGTGGCCCAGATCAGGAGCTTCTTACTGTAAAACCCAAGTTTAAATTGAAGAAAGTAGGGAAAACCAATAGATTATTCAAGTATGACCTAAATCAAATCTCTTATAATTATACAGTGGAGGTGATGAATAGATTCAAGGGATTAGATCTGGTAGACAGAGTGCCTGAGAAACTATGGACAGAGGTTCATAGCATTGTATAGGATGCACCAGAACTAACCCAAAGAAAAAGAAATGCAAGAAGACAAAGTGGCTGTCTGAGGAAACTTTACAAATAGTTGATGAAAGAAGAGAAGTGAAAAGCAAGGGAGAAAGGGAAGGATATACCCAACTGAATGCAGAGTTCCAGAGAATAGCAAAAAGAGATAAGAAGGCTTTCTTAAATGAACAGTGCAAAGATAGGGGAAAATAACAGAATGGGTAAGACTAGAAATCTCTTCAAGAAAGTTGAAGATATTAAGGGAATAGTTCATACAAGGATAGACACAATAAATGACAAAAATGGTAATTACCTAACCAAAGCAGAAGAGATTAAGAAGAGTTGGCAAGAATACACAGAAGAATTCTACAAAAAAATGGTCTTAATGACCTGGATAACCACGATAGTATGGTCACTGATCTAGAGCCAGAGATCCTGGGGTATGAAGTTAAGTGGGCTTCAGGAAACATTACTATGAACAAAGCTAGTGGATATGACGGAAATCCAGCTGAGCTATTTAAAATTCTAAAAGATGATGCTGTTAAAATGTTGCACTTAATATGTCAGCAAATTTGGAAGACTCAATAGGGGTCACAGGACTGGAAAAGTTGTTTTCATTCCAACTCCAAAGAAGGGCAATGCCAAAGAACATTCAAACTACTGTACAAATGTGCTCATTTCACATGCTAGCAAGATTATGCTCAAAACCCTTGACAGCAATACATGAACAGAGAACTTCCAGATATACAAGCTGGGTTTAGAAAAGGCAGAAGAACCAGGGATCAAAGTGTCAACATTCATTGGATCATGGAGAAAGCAAGGGAATTCCAGAAAAACATCTACTTCTGCTTCATGGACTATGCTAAAGCCTTTGTGTGGATCACAATAAACTGTGGAAAATTCTTAAAGAGATGAAAATCAAATCCATTCTCCTGGCATAGTTGCCACTGTGCTTTGGATGATTTCCCCCAATTCAAAGTAGCTCTGGATTCTTGAGTTTCCTTCTTTAAACAGTTTTTCTAGGGACCACATCCGTATCTCCCCAGTAAAAGCAGAAGAAGTTTATGGGTTCCCAAGTAGTTTGCTACATGCAAAACATTGATGTGATGCTGAAAATTCTTAGGATCTGTGAGCTTGTTAGTAAGGCATCTAAGATTAACAGTTGTGCTGAGATACTCAGTCACTTTAAACTACAGATTTCTATTTTGCTTCATGACCTCTAATTTCTGAAGTGTTAGATGATTTCCTTTTCCATGTTTGGTTGCTATTTGTAAGATTTTCTTCCTTTCTAATCTCTATATTTTTTAATTCATTTTATTGGGTTCTTGTCTGAGGGAGGGAATCCTATTCTGCTTTAATTCTGAAGATCTTGTTCCTCCCTTTTTAGATGGCTCATATACTGCCTTTATAAAGGCCCAAATAGAGGTGTTTCCAGAGAGGCTTATTTCTGGCTTAAACAGTCATCACTTGTAATTGCTATCCTAATGCCCCCAACAGGAAGCTTTAAAAAATGGTGACTTTCTTTTCTGGGAGTGCCATCATTAATACCAGCACTATCTCGGCATGGCTAGAATAAAGGAATTTGACCTAGCTGTCTACAAGAAGCATACCATTTGGCTAAGGAAAAATAAGTGACACAACTTGAATGTCATTTAAAAAAAATAATAAATGCAGATGGAAATGACCAATAATTTTTGAAGGAATAAGTAAGATTCCAAGGAAATATAAATGTAAATCCCTTGGATAATGTTAAATGAATTTGAATAGGAGTTTTAAAATAGAATTTAGACTTTCGGCAATACAAAAAGTGCTCCTGAAGGTCATGGGTGCATTGTGAGCAAAAAAGAGAAGAGGGACAGCTTGGGTATATATATGTGTGTGTGTGTGTGTGTGTGTGTGTGTGTGTGTACCATATTAATCAGTTTGGCTCTATTATGAGATACAAGAAGAAAGAATGTGAAGCCATGCTTTAAAAAGACAAATTATTAAGACTGACGACCTTGGTGATTTTATGACTTTAACCTTCAGCTTTCGAGGCTGCCCCCCCAAATTTAAGATACATCTCATGTCAGATTCCATGTCTTTTCAGTTGAACATTTAGATTCGTTTCCTCTTGTTGAGAAAAATAAGCTTTTTCAGCAAGCTAACCCCACCTTATTGAGTTCAGATACTAGCAGGCTGACATTAGTAACAAGAGATTAGAGGTGTGAACTTCCTCAATTTATGTTAACAAGGTGTTAAATGCAGAGGCCAATTATGAGTACCCCTGAATGTCAACTTCCTGTCGCCTGAATATCCAGTGAATGAGCTTGATCAGGGTATAGCCCTTGTCCTGTGGTATTTATAGGATTCTCAGCTGAAACTTATTGGATTCCTGAAAGTGTGGCTTTTAAATTCCTGAGGGTATTGAGGAATTTTGTGGGTTCTCTATAAATGCTCCAGATGCTGTCCAGAACACCTGGCAATAAATTCCAGCCTCTCTGACTTCCCATTTCTTCTGATGCAGGGTTATTAAATATGAAATATTGCATGCTGAAATTCACATAAAACAGCCTAATTAGTAATAGGAGGAAGTGAGAGCAAGGGCACATGTGGTAAGAAAGGGATCATGGAGGGGCTAAGGATAGGGATCTATAATTGCAAAAACACAAGGAACTCAATCGCCATCCAGTGTTTCAGCAGCCTGCCCTGCCTAACTTTACCCTTCTGCTGACCTCCATTGTTCAGGTCATTCTTTTTTTCATGATTTTTTAAAGCCTCTTTTTAAATATATATTTTACTGTAGGATAGTTTTAAATTTACAGAAAAGTTGTGAAGATAATACAGAGAGTTTTCATGTAAGTCTCACTCAAATATTGGCTTAAAAGAAAATACTTTAAAAAAGACCCAATTCACTATAGGGAAGAAATATTTCCCCCTAATTCCTTTCCTACCTTCATCATACACAATGTTATGCTCTGGTTTAGAGTCTCAAATATTCTGATAGAATAAGCTTACTCAAATGATATATCTTATGACTCATATTGTTATTCGGGCTGCAAGAGAGTTACCTAAAGCATGGTCAATGGACTCCTCCTTCCCATTTACAGAATGTTTGTAACCAGTCTTCAAAGAAGGAAGAAGCTTGTGACAAAATTTAAATTCTCTATTTTGCTGTGCTTCTTATAGCAAGACCTTTCTTTTTCTCTTTTAGTAAGGAAGCTATGCATTTATTTGCATTCTGTTGTTATCCTCTGTTACTTTCCAATAGCCTCATCTACCTAAAGATTACTACTCATTGTTCTAAATCAACCGTCTTCTTTACTTTTCCTGTGAAGCCTCTAGAACTTCATAGACCACTGCCTCCCCCCCACCCTCCGCCCCAGTCTTTCTTTTCATATTGAACAACCATTAGATTTAAACACCTTGAGCATAAGGCAAAGTCCTAAAATTTTCTTAAAGAGTTAGGCACATGGAAGAGGGTCCTTAATGCCTCTTGAATTGTATAAAAGACTGATATTGGATAAAATTGAAAAACTTACTATCCCTTGTTCCCCTAGCCAGGTCATGAAATAAATAGGTATAATTCATAGTGTGGTTTAATGTTGAAAAGAATTAATAAATTTTGTTGTGATTGATACTATTGATATGAATGCAAAATAGCCTTAAATTAATTGAAAATTACTCACAACCTTAACTCTTCAGCAATTTTTATTTTAGGTTGATCTTCCATTATCTATCCTTGGTGCTCACTGCCTATTACTCATAATGACAATATTAATAATATTCTTGAGTTCTCACCTTCTGTAATTTTCAGCAAATGAAAAAACCCTGATTTGAATTTTTTAATCTAGAAAATCCTTTTTTAAATAAGAGAAAATGCCACTAAAGGGAAATAGGATTTCCTTCCTAGGTTCTAATCACATATATTTTTTATCAGTAATAGCACTACCAATAAAAGACAGTCTTCCTTGTACCAGACTAAATCCATTAATCACTGTAAGCAGATAGACACACTCAAAGTTCTAATGTATTATGGTCTAGATTACAGTCTCAATCAAGAGTCACGTTGCCCCACTGGTGATATTTTGCAATGTTTGGAGGCATTTATATTCGCCACAGTTGGGCAGGGGTACTACAGGTGTGCAGTGCAAAGAACGGAAAGCGTATAGGGCAGCCTTCTCAGTGACCAACTAGCTGGTCTAAAACGTAATAATTTCACTGGGATGAATCAGAGGGATGGGATGGGGAGGGAAGTAGGAGGGGGGTTCAAGATGGGGAACACATGTACACCCAGGGCAGATTCATGTCAATGTATGGCAAAACCAATACAATAATGTAATTAGTCTCCAATTAAAATAAATTTTTTAAAAAAGTAAAAAAAATAAATAATAAAATGTAATAGTTTCAAGGTTGAGAAACCATGGCATACATGATCAATACAGGATAAAGTTTGGTCAAGCGAATAAAGGTAGAATGGGTGTTATAGGATGAGTAAGGACATGAAAGCACGTTAAATAGCTTGATATCTGAAGGAAAATTTATGCAGTGGTTTTAACTAAACGTGGGGGAAAAGTGGGTGGATGTGAGGGTAGAAAGTAGTGAGGCACACTCTAGGTTATTGGAAGTCTTATACTTCTCAGAAGGGAACCTCTGGAAGGTGAATAAGATGACAGGGCATTTTAGATCAAGGACCCCAGAATCTGAGATGTAAAACCTACATGTAAGATAAAGTTTAATACAGTGCTTTAAATGTGGTGATAGTGATACACACAGGGAGGCAAGATAGCATATAAGACAGAGAAATAACCAAAGTAGGGAAGGATTGGAAAGGCCTTCTCAGTGAGATGATGTGGCTCCATTTATACTGAATTCTGAAGGATGAGTCACCGTTAGCTAGATGACAGTGGAAAGTGGTAAGTAGTTTATTATAGGCAAAAAGAAAAGTACACAGAGCAAGAGGGTAGAAAGAGTCTGGAAAATGTCTTGTTTTAAGTAGTTCAGTATGTATTCCTCGTATTGTAAGAAATAAAGAGAATGGTGAGGGATGAGGCTGGAAAAGAGGAAGTAGAAGATAATTAAATTTCTCTTATGCCAATACTGACGTTTGCAGTGATCGTGGAATGCCATTGAAAGAAATAATGTGAGTGAGTAACTTCAAGATTCGTGCCTTTGGAAAGTCACTTTGTCCAGAGAGTGTGGCTGGAGAGACCAGGCTTAGGGTCAAGGAAGTCAGACAGGAGACTTCAGGACCATCTGAACAAGAGTAGCTGGTGGTCCCACTGAGATACCCTAACTTACCTGGCCATATTATTTGGTAATTGCTTTCAAAATGTGAAGGAGATCAGATATCTATTAATAAGTATTTTTAAGGGCTTTAAGTCATTCCCCTAAGCATATCACCATTCTAGAAAATGTAGACATGCAGGTGAATCAAACATGGATATTGATCTCCACAAGTTACAGAAGAGACAGAACATGTATGTATTAATTGATACCTAAAATAAGAAATGATACTCTCCATGACAAGGGTGCAGGTACGTTGCAATGTAAATTTAGAGCTGGCAAAGGATGATTGCTCCACAGAGAATAAGAAAGGACTCTATGACAGTAATGAAAATAGAACACGATACTAATATCACAGTAACTTATAATAAAATAATAGGTGATAGTTATTAAACATTTATTATTAGTAAATGCTTCATTTAATCCTTATGTGATTCTATGTTAAATATTTTTCAGACGGGGAAGCTGAGGTTGTAAAGAGGTTGAGAGATTTGGCCAAGGTCACCTAACTGCTATATGGAAAAGTTAGGAATTAATCTAGGTGTGGATGAAGCAAGCAACATTTAGAAATGTTGAGAAGAAAGAAACAGGCTTCTCTGTGGAAGAAAGAACATCATTATAAGCCCTGAAGTAGGGCATCCCAGAGTACATATGGAGAAAATAGAATGGTTTATTTTGCCAGGAGCCTGTGTGGATAAAATATCTACAAATAAGCAGATTTTTCTGAGTCATGTGGTCAAACAAACACCTTAGAACTTTCAAAATTTAGATTTTTGGTTTAACACCATTCTATAAATAAGCCATACTCTTATGGGGAATATAGCTAGACTTCCATTGCTTTGTTCCAGCTCTTTGAGTTAGGCCATCTTGAAGAATTTAGAGCAATTATTTGATCACACATTTCCTAATTGACAAAAAAATGTTAATAGTATCTTAAAAATCCCTTACTCCCTAGCTGCCAAAGGAACGTGCATGGAACAGATGCCAAAGACAGCTTGGAAACTTTCGAGAGGGTTGGAAACAGCAGTTCCTATTAGTCTCTCTATCTACTGCATCCAGGGTTGGCACCAGAAGCAGTCACTGTGCTTGCCAAGGACTCAGGTGGCATCCTGAAGGGACTACTACTTATGAAGCCATGTGGTGATTTGTATTCCTTTCAAATTCCAAGACAAAAATAGAGACCATGTATATGGATGCTAACCCTTAATTGGAAAAAAAAATAATAATTGTCTCAATAAAATGTTGTCTTTTAATGGTTTATCCCAAAGTTCATGCTCAATATTCGACACTGGTCCAAAAGATTGTAGCAAGGTTTTGTGCAAAATGACCACCTTCTTCTAATTTGTCTGGCTGGATATTTCCTGTGCCTTATAAAAGAGGGATAGGATGTCCTGGGTGAAACCATCAATATCAGGTCCCCAGTCACCTTGAGAGCCACAGTTCCCTGCTTTCCTCACCCTCTGAGCTCTGACTTCTACAGACCCTTCTTTCTTGCTTATTTCTGTCGCTATCTGTCTTGCTGAGGTCCTACTCTTCAAAACTATCTTCTTCAACTCTACTTCACACTACCATTTAATTTTTCCTTCAGTTACACCTTTCTTTTTTTTTTTTTTAATTTAATTTAATTTTTTAGGTTCAGCCCTGGAAAGCTCCAGTCTTTATTCAGTTCAGTTCAGTTCAGTCGCTCAGTCGTGTCCGACTCTCCGTGACCCCATGAATCACAGCACGCCAGGCCTCCCTGTCCATCACCAACTCCCGGAGTACACTCAAACTCATGTCCACAGAGTCGGTGATGCCATCCAGCCATCTCATTCTCCGTCGTCCCCTTCTCCTCCCGCCCCCAACCTTTCCTAGCATCAGAGTCTTTTCCAGTGAGTCAACTCGTCGCATGAGGTGGCCAAAATATTGCAGTTTCAGCTTTAGCATCAGTCCCTCCAATGAACACCCAGGATTGATCTCCCTTAGAATGGACTGGTTGGATCTCCTTGCGGTACAAGGGACTCTCAAGAGTCTTCTCCAACACCACAGTTCAAAAGCATCGATTCTTCGGCGATCAGCTTTCTTCACAGTCCAACTCTCACATCCATACATGACCATGGGAAAAACCATAGCCTTGACTAGACGGACCTTGGTTGGCAAAGTAATGTCTCTGCTTTTTAATACATTATCAAGGTTGGTCATAACTTTCCTTCCAAGGAGCAAGCGTCTTTTAATTTCATGGCTGCAATCAGCATCTGCAGTGATTTTGGAGCCCAAAAAAATAAAGTCTGGCACTGTTTTCACTGTTTTTCCATCTATTTCCCATGAAGTGATGGGATCAGATGCCATGATCTTTGTTTTCTGAATGTTGAGCTTCAAGCCAACCTTTTCACTCTCCTCTTTCACTTTCATCAAGAGGCTTTTGAGTTCCTCTTCACTTTCTGCCATAAGGGTAGTGTCATCTGCATATCTGAGGTTATTGATATTTCTCCCAGCAATCTTGATTCCAGCTTGTGCTTCTTCCTGCCCAGCATTCCTCATGATGTACTCTGCATATTCAGTTACACCTTTCATAAATACTTCCATTTTAGTCTTTATACTAAAGTCTGACTTGCAGGGAAACTGCAAAAGCAATAAAGACAACCACTTTCTATGCCTCAATTTTAACACTTATAGTATAGTATTCTGATTGTCTATTGGTGTATGTCTCACCACCTAGATTTTGACCTCTGCAAAAGCTGAGGCTAGATTATATTTACCACTCTTCTTCTAATGTTGGCTTCAGAACTGACACATAGCAGATGATGAATCAATAACGGTTAAATAAATGAAAGAAAAAAGGTCCTTATTCTTTAAGGAAAAAAAAAAAGCTTTCTATACATAAAAGAGAACTTTATTTTCTCTATTTCTTACCAGAATGTGGCCTCTGGGGTCAAATCCTGATTCCTTCACTTGGTACCTGTTTTACTTTTTCAAGCTGATTAAGCATTGTAAAATAAAAACATTAATAATGACCACCTTGAGGAGTTATTGCAATAAATAAATGAGATAAGGAATGTAAGGGCCTCACCCTGTGCCTAGTGTAAACTGAATTCAATTAATATTAGCTTGCAACATATTTATTATAATTGATAAACAAATAAGCCTCTTGGTTATCTCTAAGTTGTATTGGGCACATGGCTGCATTTGGATCATTGTTTTTCCCTCTTCTGTCTGGAATGACAATGTCTGACTCTCTAGAAGTAGAAACTATTCTACCCTTCTAGGTCTTCAGTAAATTCTTCCTGATTATCACAGTCCATGATTTATCCCTGGACTGAGTACAAGGAGCAGAAATCAGGATTGTTTTGAGCAATTTGATGCTTTTATGACAACTGAGTCAAGATGTGAGATCCGTATGAAGGCATTGGTAGAATGAACGACTGAAAATATATGGCTTCCAGGACTAAAGAAAAGATGGGAATATAAGAAGCTTGGTGAGGAACATGGGGAGCCTCATCTTGATTCAGATCTAGGACCGAATCTGGATCCTTCAATCAGATATGTGGTCCCTAAGAACAGTGAGTGTCCCTCTAGTGATAGGTTCAGGCTCCAGAGAGGAAGGGGTTTTATTTTTTTCTTTTTAATTTTAATGAAAATTGTCAAACATACTTGAGAGTTAAACTAGTTCAAAATATTGCCACATATTACCCAGATTTAACAATTACCAAGATTGTATCATGTTTGTTTACTTTATTCCTTTTGTCTTTTTAATAATATTATGTACCTATGTATTTTAAAGAATATCATAGACATTATGTCATTTTAAAAGTTAAATGAGTTTCCTTTCCTCTCTTCCCTCCTGTTTTTTTCTGAGTAACAGCGTGGGTTTCAATATATTCAATGTGTTTTAATTATTGTATTAATTAGTCTATATTATTACTGCTAGTATTATTACTATTGTTATTGTATGCTTAAATTTCTCAATTATGACCAACAAGAGACTCTTCCTGCTTGCTTCTGGGCTCTTTGAACTGACCAATTAGTTTTTAAGAACTTTCCTGCATTTCATACAGCACGAAATCTCAGATTAATGTTGAATATCTTCTGCTTGCGATTTGAAATGCGTTATTCCCCAAGCAGCATCGGTTCTTTTTAGTATTTTATAGAGGGAACACAGTTTGGGTGCTAGGTATTCTTATTGCTATTGGGTTATCAGAGCTTCAAGGCTTTTCTAATAGGACAGTGCTGCTGCTGCTGCTAACTTGCTTCAGTCGTGTCCGACTCTGTGCGACCCCATAGACGGCAGCCCACTGGGCTCCGCCGTGCCTGGGATTCTCCAGGCAAGAACATTGGAGTGGGTTGCCATTTCCTTCTCCAATGCGTGAAAGTGAAAAGTGAAAGTGAAGTCGCTCAGTCGTGTCCGACCCCCAGCGACCCCACGGACTGCAGCCGACCAGGTTCCTCCATCCATGGGATTTTCCAGGCAAGAGTACTGGAGTGGCTTGCCATTGCCTTCTCCTAATAGGCACAGTTAGGAAGTATCTATTTAAAAATAAATTACTTAAAAATAAGTAAATAATCCTGAGTCCACTGGATATTCTCAAATTGGGGTTCACCATAAAATGATTTTATTTAGAGTATTTGATTCTATTTATTTTTTTATGAGAGAATATTAATCATCTTATCAACGTAGTTATTTATTTACATTTTGTCGTGAACATACTCAAATACATGCACATATGATCTCAATAAGACAGTGATAGCAAAAGAAGTAGTTGACTACAGAATGTCATTTAAGACTACTTGGCTGTATTTTTATTCTTAGACTATATTCCACTATGAATGAATAGTAAAATTTGTATATTTTAAAATCAATTCAAATAATTCTTTCCTCTGGGTGGTAATGTCACCAGGTTTCTATTTCAATTTAGTTTGCTTTATTTACAGTGCCATTTAACTTTATTTTTCACTATGTTAAAATGTATGTGTTTATAAATTCATAGCTCTGTAATAAGGTATATTTAGAATGTTTGCAATTTTTCTTTTTCAGATTAGACTTTTACTTAATTAGTATTTTAGGTTGTAATAGAGAATTTCATAGACTATATAATTAGATGTTTAGGAAAGAGAAAATATTTTGTTTTGGTCATAATTTTATGAATGCTTCCTATTGCTTAATAATAAAAATGCCTTTTCTAATTTTTTGTTTAAACTCTCTTTCAATAGGAACACATCATTTCTGAGGTGCTATGAGCAAAATCGTATAAAAATAAAATATTATGTACATGCATTTTTTTATTGTGGTAAAAAATTCATAATGTGAGACCTATCCTCCTAACAAATTTTTAAGTGTACTGAACAGTATTAACTATAAGCATAATGTTGTGCAGAAAAGATCTAGAACTGTCTCGTCTTGTATAACTGAACTTTATATCCATTGAACAGCGACTCCCCATAGTTACTCATAGATAGTAATTTATGTATTTTTTCTTTAATGTTAGCCAGAATAATCAGCTATGTGTGGAATGTCAACACCTGCTTCCTGATCACCTGTTATGATAAGTTTTTTAACACCTGTAATAAAATTTTCCCATAGGAGGTAATTATCACTATTATTATTATTGTTATATCTAACTCTATGCTTAGTCTGAATAAAAAATATAGACAGTGTATATCATTTAATAACATAGTATGTCCCATAAAATTTATATTGATATTGATGATACAATAATTTTATTCTATTGATATACATAAAGGTATTGACATTAATAAAATCTCAGTTCAGTTCAGTTCAGTTCAGTCGCTCAGTCGTGTCCGACTCTCTGCGACCCCATGAATCACAGCACACCAGGCCTCCCTGTCCATCACCAACTCCCGGAGTTCACTCAAACTCATGTCCACAGAGTCGGTAATGCCATCCAGCCATCTCATTCTCCGTCGTCCCCTTCTCCTCCCGCCCCCAACCTTTCCCAGTATCAGAATCTTTTCCAGTGAGTCAACTCGTCGCATGAGGTGGCCAAAGTATTGCAGTTTCAGCTTTAGCATCAGTCCCTCCAATGAACACCCAGGATTGATCTCCCTTAGAATGGACTGGTTGGATCTAATAAAATCTAGTGAGTGCAAATAGCTTGCCCATCACCAAGCTAGGTGTTGTCTATGCATTTGCTCATTTAACCTCATGACTACTCTGTGTGGGAAAAATTATTATTGTTCCCATTTTACAGATGAGATCACTGAAACTCCAGAAGTTTCTGAGGTCACTGAAACTATTTAGAAAATAGTCTAAAAACATACTAGTAAGTAGTGGGTCTAAGACCTAACCCAAATCTACTTGATGAAAATCATGCACTGTTTTCTCTGGTATTATAATTGAAATTCAGAGAAACTCCTTAGATCACAGAAGTAGTGCATAGCAGTTTGAATTTGAAAGTCTATATGGTCCCAATGTCTGTTATTTCTATTTTATTATGTTGTTTCCAGTGGCAAGTTTACAACACTTCAGTTCAGTCCAGTCGCTCTGTCGTGTCTGACTCTTTGCGACCCTATGAACCTCAGCATGCCAGGTCTCCCTGTCCATCACCAGCTCCTGGAATTCACGCAAACCCATGCCCATCGAGTCAGTGATGCCATCCAACCATCTCATCCTCTGTCTTCCCCTTCTCCTCCTGCCCTCAATCTTTCCCAGCATCAGGGCCTTTTCAAATGAGTCAGCTCTTCCCATCAGGTGGCCAAAGTATTGGAGTTTCAGCTTCAACATCAGTCTTTCCAATGAACACCCAGGACTGATCTCCTTTAGGATGGACTGGCTGGATCTCTTTGCAGTCCAAGGGACTCTCAAGAGTCTTCTCCAACACCACAGTTCAAAAGCATCAATTATTTGGCACTCAACTTTCTTCACAGTCCAATTCTCACATCCATACATAACAAAGACAAGATTAAACATTAATAGAAACTCGCATTGTTTATAATCTAGTGTATAATGTGTGGATCAAATTAGCAACACTTTGGTGACCATTGTTACAAACTAAAAGTTTTTACCAATTCATTCAAGAAATATATATATATTTTTAGTGTGTGCTCCATGAAAGGTACAATTCATATAGCTTGGAAAATAGCTTGCATTCTAATGGGAAAGACAGATTTTGAACAAATAATCATTTAATGTCAGAGAATGATCCATGCTATGAAGAAAAAGGAGAGTAAGGCAATTCCAAACATTATAGTATGGAAAGAGGGGATATTACATAGTAACTTTACTGACAATAACAACCTCAAGCAGAGCAATGGAAGTTAACATCAATAGAGGTAAGTCATATTGATAGATTTTACCCTTGATAATGTGGTGAGAATGGCACCTTCCTCTTGTGATCTTCCACCCCTAGACTCATTACTCCAGTCTAATCATGAGAAAAACATTAGTTCAATCCGTATGGAAGGACATTATACAAAATACCTGACTAGTAATCCTCAAAATTGCCAAAGTCATTATGAACATAGAAAACTGGGAAGTTTTTATAGCCAAGAGGAAACTTAGAAAACTAAATGTAATGTGGGATACTTGATGGGATTCCAGAGCAGAAAAAGGACGTTTGAGAAAAACAGAAGAAATCTGGTTAGGTATGGAGTTTATGGTGGCTCAGATGGTAAAGCATCTGCCTGAAATGCAGGAGACCAGGGTCCAGTCCCTGGGTGGGGAAGATCCCCTGGAGAAGGGAATGGCAACCCAATCCAGTATTCTTGCCTGAACAGAGGATCCTGGTGGGCTACAGTCCCTGGGATTGCAAAGAGTTGGCCACAACTGAGCAACTTCTCTTGTGTTGTTGGAAGAGGGTGTTTGCTATGACTAGTGCGTTCTCTTGGCAAAACTCTGTTAGCCTTTGCCCTGCTTCAATCTGTGCTCCAAGGCCAAATTTGCCTCTTACTCCAGGTGTTTCTTGACTTCCTACTTTTGCATTCCAGTCCCCTATAATGAAAAGGACATCTTTTTTGGGTGTTAGTTCTAAAAGGTCTTGTAGGTCTTCATAGAACCGTTCAACTTCGGCTTCTTCAGCATTACTGGTTGGGGCATAGACTTGGATTACTGTAATATTGAATGGTTTGCCTTGGAAACGAACAGAAATCATTCTGTCATTTTTAAGATTGCATCCAAGTACTGCATTTCGGACTCTTTTGTTGACCATGATGGCTACTCCATTTCTTCTAAGGGATTCCTGCCCACAGTAGTAGATATAATGGTCATCTGAGTTAAATTCACCCATTCCAGTCCATTTTAGTTCACTGATTCCTAGAATGTCGACGTTCACTCTTGTCATCTCCTATTTGACCACTTCCAATTTACCTTGATTCATGGACCTAACATTCCAGGTTCCTAACATTCCTATGTTCCTACCTAACATTCCAGGTTCTGATGCTCTTTACAGCATCAGACCTTGCTTCTATCACCAGTCACCTCCACAACTGGGTATTGGTTTTGCTTTGGCTCCATCCCTTCATTCCTTCTAGAGTTATTTCTCCACTGATCTCCAGTAGCATACTGGGCACCTACCGACCTGGGGAATTCCTCATTCAGTATCCTATCATTTTGCCTTTTGATACTGTTCATGAGGTTCTGCAAGGAGATCCAACCAGTCCATTCTAAAGAAGATCAATCCTGGGTGTTCACTGGAAGGACTGATACTAAAGCTGAAACGCCAATACTTTGGCCACCTCATGCGACGAGTTGACTCACTGGAAAAGACTCTGATGCTGGGAAGGATTGGGGGTGAGAGGAGAAGAGGATGACAGAGAATGAGATTGCTGGATGGCATCACCGACTCAATGGACATGAGTTTGAGGGAACTCCGGGAGTTGGTGATGGACAGGGAGGCCTGGCGTGCTGTGATTCATGGGGTCGCAAAGAGTCGGACACGACTGAGCAACTGAACGGAACTGGACTGAGCAACTAACATTTTCACTTTCACTTTTAGTTAATAACAACATGTCAAGTTTATTAATTATGACAAATATACTATATTTCTGAAAGATATTAATTAGGAATCCTGAGTATGGGGTATATTGGAATTCTTTGTGTTACCTGCACAACTCTATATATCTAAAACTGTTCTTAAATTAAAAGTTTATTTAAAATCTAAAGGTGAGAGACAGATAAGAGATTCAAAGCATAAGATATATTTCAGGTATCCTTGCTGACGTGAAAGTGGAGGGAACATGTGGCAAGGAATGAAGGTGACCTCTGGGAACTGAGTATCGTCCCCGGCTGACAGCTTTCAAGAAGCCAGGACCTCATTCCCACAAGGACAAGGAAATGAATTCTTTCAACAAGAAGAGTGAACTTAGAAGTCTATTTTTTCCCCCAGAGCCTCCAGATAAGAATTCGGTTTTTCCAACACTTGATTTCAGACTGATGACCCTGAGCAGGACTGACTCACATAATTTTTAGTTAATAAACAGGCGTTGTTTTAAACCACTAAGTTTATGGCATTTTTATTTTTATTCAGCAATAATAAAGCTAATACAGAGATAGAATTAGAAACACTCCTGTTATCTTTTAACCCACGCCTACCATATGTGTATTTCTTGCATTTGTGAGTGTGAGAGAAGCAAGCAGGTAAGACTGACCTAGCTCCTTCCTCACACTTGGGTCAGCTTTCTGCTGAGATGGAAAATTCTGGTCTTTTCTCCTTAGCTCACCTGGTGATGAGCTACCCAGGGTTGGGTCTGCTCCTACAAGGAAATATCTACAGTTGAAGTGATTAATTTAGAATAATGGAGAGAGAGAGAAAGTTTGAATACATGGCAGCAATTACAAGTCATGTTTTTCTCTGTGTCTACTTTTTAGTAATAATGTTGATACTTCTACGAGCATCTTGATGGCTCCCACATCTGCATTCTCAATTGTTTCTGAGCTAGAGAGAGCACGACAGGGTTGTTTATTGAAGTGCTGGTTTTCGGCAGTCAAAATGAAAGATAAACAGAAAATACTCCTTTTTAAAAAGTGTATCATTCTCATTAAAACTAACAGGGAGAGTAGGGTCAGGTACTGAGAGTTGAGTGCCAAGATGAAGCATTTTGGTTTAATGAATCAGAACTTTTTTTCTTGAACAAGGGTGTGACACAGTTAGAGTGAGATTTCAAAACGATTAGTTTTGCAGTGCTAGGCTATGGGGGAGGGGTGGTTTGGGATAGAGTGTGTGGAAACAATTATGCCTATGCAAATATTATATAAAATGACTTACCTTTGAGCTTCATATAAAAACTGATCTTGGCTCAAACTGAAGCTTGCTTAATAAGCAAGAAGAAAGAATAGTCTGAAACATAAAACTGACTCCTTAAAAGCTTGAGACAGGCATATGTGCTTGTAAAAGCTGAATTTTTGCCAACTAACTTATAAAGAATAAAATGTCATCTCACTACTCTTAGCACTTGCAGCTGTATTTTCATTTCCATGCTTGGAGAAATGATTTTCGAAGAATTTTTCATAACACTTAAATTTGGCAAAATACAATATCTAAGTGTCACTTAGAGGCCTCAAGTTATTAAAGATGGTGGTCATACAATCCTTCAAAAAGGTACATTGACCTTGAAAAACTGACTCTTCTTATTTCAAGTGTGAAAATTGGCCTATTGTATTAACAAAGTGAAACTTTAATCACTCTAAGCCATGAAGCTCCTTTGGTGAAATTTTGGACCTTGACACTTAAAAGCTAGTAAGGGAAATACAGTTCTAATTTTGCCTTCTTATAAGTTTAAAACATTTTAGATGCCATTCCAGTCATGGATATCCCGTTAGGGCCATGGTCACTCAGATGTGCCACAGAACTGCAAACACAAATCTGATTGGCATCAGCAGTCAGATTCCAGGTCCAATTTAGATGATGCGTGGAGGTTAGGTTATAGGCCAGGAAAAACAAAGCATTTCCCAGTCCCAACTACACTCCACAGAATTACATCGACAGGTTCCATGGCTTTCCCTGTGCCCTGTCCCTGGCATACGTGGGTGTATTGTCATATCCTTGATTCTCTTTCACTGTTACCATAAGATTTCCTAAAGCTTCTCAGGGCTGGATCATCAGCTAACTTTTATCTAACATGTAACTTCTAGACAATATAAAAGAGTAGTTAAATGGGTTAAAAAATAGCATTATGTTTCCAAATTTTGGATCCTGTTTCCACCATATAATGTCTCTGACCTTAACATACATGACTTCGCTTCTGGAGGTCTCAGTTTCTTCATCTGTTGACTGGGGTAAGTCAAATAGAGCTAAGAGAACAATATCTTCTGGCTCAATAAATTATTCTCGGTAATTTAACACATAATCAGTTCATCTGTGTACGAGTAAGAATTCATACACATGAATGTACGGGGAACAGAATCAATAGGATGTGTAGATGTTCAGTTCATTTCAGTTCAGTCGCTCAGTCGTGTCCGACTCTCCGCGACCCCATGAATCACAGCACGCCAGGCCTCCCTGTCCATCACCAACTCCCGGAGTTCACTCAAACTCATGTCCACAGAGTCGGTGTAGATGTAGAAAGAGATTTATTTTAAGAAATTTGGTCACATGATTATGGAGGAGAACACATCCCAAGATCTGCAAAGTGAATCAGAAAGCTGGAGACCTGAGAGTCAGTGGTTAAGTTCCAGTTGGAGTTTGAAGGTTTGAAAACCAGAGACTGGGGTGGTGTGGTTCCCATCTGAAGGTCGGCAGGCTTCAGGAATAGCTGATATTTCAGTTTGAGTCCAAAGGCAAGAATACAAACCGATGCCCCAGTTTTCTAAGATCAGAGGGCCACTCTGTAGCAGAGCTAGAATTCAGAATTTAGAACTTTTGGGCTACAAATTCCATGTTCTCACAAGGAAATCACATTGCCAGTCGTTCTTTTTAAATAGAAAACAAACTGAGAAGGCAAAATCCAGAGCCCACAAAGCTCCCTTCCAATCCTATAGGTCCCAATGCAGCTCTTTGCCAGTGTACACGTTTATATATAACCATGTGTGAAACATCTATGCCGTTTTTCTGAGAAGTTGAGTAGGTGGCATGTATTTCGACAGCCCATCTCTACCAAATGAGAGCTATAATATATATTTAAAGATGATGTCAGCCTTTCTAAATATAATTTTCAACTGTGCTGGGAAAAATATAAACTGCAGCACTGTAATAATCAACATATAAATAGCTCCCACATCTTTGCCATGCAAATTTGGATGATATTATGGAAGAAGGCTATCAAAAGGGGCCTTCTGTTACCACGGTTTCTGCTCACCAGTGAGCAGCTGGGATTGATGACATTTTTAGTTAAAGCCAGTTTGGAAAGGCTTTTATCCCAGAGAGATAAGCTAAAACCTCAAAATAAAACAATTCCAAACTGCCAATGTTTGATTGGTTTGAAGTTAAAACGATGGTATTAAATGCTTGGTTTTCTCACAGTTTTATAGAAAAAAATACACAGTGTTCCATTGCCCTTTGACTGTTGACAAACTGAACTTTCAGTTCTTTCTGTTGTGGGCTTTTCCTCCACCTGGCAGGGTTCAGGACATCCAACCCCTCACTTCCAGGGCTAGGAATGAAGTCTCATGTAGACTGAACATCCCTCAGGCCTCCTGGACAGACAGTCCCTCCTCAGGAGGCACCAAACACCAAGACCCTGGGAAGAGGTAGATATCCTGGTGATCTGTCCTTATCAGAAACCCATTGGGATTTCTTTCGAAAACATTGTGGAGAGATTCTTACACATCCCCATCTCAGCAGTACAAGGGCAGCACTCCGGTGGAATTGTTACTTGTGGAATGTTGCTAATGCCAGCTAAAAATAGGCAGGTATTTATTAACATATGGCAGAGGTCACAACCTAGAGAAGGGCATGGCAACCCACTCTGATATTCTTGCCTGAAGAATCCCCATGAACAGAGGAGCCTGGTGGGCTACAGCCTATGGGGTTGCAAAGAGTCGGACATGACTGAACGACAGCACAGAAGTTACAAACCAAATAGGTAGCCCTTGGCTATGTCTGACTCTGAGGCAGATTTTTTATTGGGGGCAGCATAGTATTATATTTTTCCTTAACTTGGATACTTTTAGATGAGTCATATAATTCATCTTACTCCAGATTCTACATCCTTGTTTTATATCTAGTCAGGCTCACACTTTATATTACCTGCCTGACTCTTTCAAGTATTTGAGTTTGGGTCTCTCTTTATGCAATTTTTGCTGTTGAACAACACTGCAGATAAGGCTTTGAACAAAGACTGTGTAAACCAAGTGATCTGGATATAGAGATTCTCATTTGCTCAGAGAAAGCATAAACATAGGTGCAGTGGAAGAAAGACACCAGCTAGGAAGCACACTGTACGTAAGGATCTTCTCTGTGGGATGCGTTACAATTCCGCCTTAGCTGTTTTAGCTTGTTAGTCAGTCTCTTGGATTGTAGAATACTATTTTATTTATTTATTTAGTTTTGGCTGCTCTGGGTCTTCACTGTTTTGTACGGGCTTTCTCTAGTACGGGCACTGCGAGTGGGGTTGCAGTGCACAAGCTTCTCACTGCAGTGGCTTCTCTTGTTGCAGAGTATGGGCTCTAGGTACACAGGCTTCAGTCGTTGAAGCATGTAGGCTCAGTATTTGTGGCCCCTGGGCTTCAGAGCTCAGGCTCAATAGCTATGGCACATGGGCTTAGTTCCTCCACTGTATGTGGGATCTTCTCAGACCAGGGATTGAACTCATGTACCGTGAACTGGCAGGCAGATTCTTATCCAATGTGCCACCAGGCAAGTCTGAATACCATGTTTTTTAAGTCAAACTTTCTTGCCTTGGTCTGAGCTCGGTACCTTTAATTAAGTTACTTTTCTTTCCTGTGATAGATATTTCGTTCAGTTTATTTTTTTTCCCCAAAATATCCACAATAACTACTCTCAAAAGCACATACCTTTGAAATGTAACTTTGCTATTCCTTCTGTCATAATATAGCTCTATTTCTCTTGGACCTGGGCATGACTATGTGACTTGCTTTGGCCAACAGGACATTAGAAATTTTAACACAAGCAGAGACTTGAAAAGTATTTCCACACTAAGATTTTTCCTCTCTTTTTCTTTTGAAAATTTCACTCCACAACATGAATGAGCCCAAATTAGACTTTCAGAGCAATCACATGTAGGAAAGCTGAAGGTCGCTGACCAAAAGCCTACAAATGACTGAATGTGTGAGTGAAGCCATTAAAGACCATCTAGTGCCAGGTATCAGCTGACTGCAGAGATTAGCTGAGTTAACTCATAACAGAAGATCTAGTTTTTGAACATACAGAATTCTGAGGCATAAGGGCTTCTTGTTGGTTCAAGCCATTAATTTGGGGGGTTGTTTGTTACACAGCAAAATTAATCAACATACACAAAATAAGATTAAATAATAACTACCTTCCAGTGTTACTTTGGAATTATAAATAATACCTGTAGATGACTGACCCAGAGACAGTTCCCCATAAATGAGATCTATATTTTTCACTAGTTATCAATCTGAATGAACTCCTAAGAACCTTACTTTTTAAGACAAATTGAGTTCTCCTTTTATTTTCCTTTTTTTGAAAATAGATCTTGACTCTCAGTAGTTCTTGATTCTGATGACTTGGTTTTAATGTTCCTCAAAATGACAGTATAACACCCCCAACCTTCCTTTGATAAATTCATCTCCATCACAGAAGGTTAGAGGAAAAGCCTCAAATCATAGTCCTGACTTTTTGGACACAAAGCTAACAGCAAATGACAAAGTTAAGCAGCAATGATTCTCATCAAGTCAGAACTGAAAATCAATTTTGAGTGTTGAGGCCCAATAAATTAATTCATTGTAGTTGAAGAAACCCTTGGAGAGTATTTATTTTATTTAAACTATGAGTGTGTGGCTGAGCATGAAGGTGAGTGGATATACCTAGTCCTTACCCACTACTTTGTCAGAAGTTACTAAAGAGACTTACGCAAACGTGGCTATCCTATAAAACAAACTATATAAGATGATCTAACAGGACATAAAAATACATCACAGTAAGAAAATGAGTTGGTGATTAAGAGCAAAGAAATATTACTATGTTAAAGACAAGATTGAATGGGTTTCCCAAGTATTAATACATTGAGCAAGATATTTTAGATTAATTTTCTTTAAAAGGTCTAAACCAAACCAACTACAAAAACAAACAAAAAAGGAAGCATAAAACAAATCCAGTGTTTCACATGCCTCAAGAATCTAGGAGAGCTTTGACTTCAAAGATAGGCAGATCCATAGGTCAGACAGTATCCGGACTCCCTATCTCTCAGCTCTCTTCTCTGTTCACAATTTGTTAGCTCCATGCATTTTCAGGTAGAATGGCTTCCAGCAACATCCTGATTTCCAACTCCAAGTCTGTAACAAAGTAATTCTTTCTTAAAAATTCAAATAAAAGTCCTAGATCTGACTCTCATTAGCCCAAATAGGAGTATATATATATATTTTTTATATATATAAAGTATTTTAAATGGATATATCCATGAGCCAGACACTTAAAATGAGAATGGGGTAGATTCCTTCAACTCCAGAGTCAGAGAGTAGGAGTGGGGAGAATTTGTTTATCAGAAGAAGAGGGAGGGAGGGTGGGCCCTCAACTTTTAAAATGATAAATATTCATCTTGCCTTGGTAGAATTTACACTTTTGCGCAGTAGCTAGATAGCTGAGTTAGGTCAAAAGAGCAGGTAGGAAAGCTTTCCTTGATAGTTCAACAATTTGACAATTTCAACTAGAAATCAATGTACCTTAAGGTTTTACTGTCTTTATAGCAAGTCTAATCCAAAACAAGCTGAGGATGCCATTTTGATGCATTTGATTATGTTTCAGAAAGGCAAAAGCAGATCTGGAGGACAATTGTATGTGTCGTTAATCCTGTGCATTATTTTTCAGTAGTGCATTTCTCTCATTTCCCCAAACAAAGACATGACAATCCCTGGAGTCTTAGCAACTCAGTGGTTACACCTACTCAATTATGTATTTGGCTCACTTGCAGAATGAAGTAAGAAGATGAATCCTGGTACAGACTGGCTTGAAGTAGAACAAATATGAGTGAACTCATCCAACAACATGCCTGAGGGGGAAAGTATATGTAACTTTCCTTACTAGCTCAAAAACAGCTAGAATTTGAATTGTGTCACTTTGTATTCCACAACAGAATAGGACTGGGATTATAAACACCAAAATGAGACAGAATTTAGAAGGCAAAAATCAGACATGACTGCAGGCAGGACCCAAGAATAAAACAAACAATAACAACAGAAAAAAAAATAGGCAAGAAGCCAGATAGGATCCAAAAATGAGAAAATTAGTCACCCAGGCAGCACACACAAGTGCTGGGAATCTAGGCAAGGTTTACAGGATTATCCAGGACCGAGAACAAAAGATCTCATCATTGAGACAAATTTCCAAAGAAGGGTATTTGGAGACCAGGCAACCCGGTGTTTTGTGGTTGTTTTTGTGTTGGTGTCAAACTCATAAGTTGGACCAGGTTGATGGACGGGTAGGTAAGCTGCCTCATGGACAGGTGAAAAACAGAGATGGAATGTAGAAGACCTATTCCATTTCTCACTACCATCTATCCTTTCCTCCACATCAGACACACACACACCACCCCACACATATACTTGATTCTCCTGGTTAATATCTAGTTGTTATTCAAAACTCATCTGAACCATCAGATTCTTCAAGATGATTTCCATTGCTTCCTTCCATCGCTTTATTTACCAGCTGTATTTTATTTAGCTGTTCATCTACCTCCTTCCAGAAGCCCGAAGCCATGAGTCAATCAGACAATACCACCAGGATCTGGGGTAGTCCTCATTTAATGTTGTTTCCTGGGGGGGTGGGGGTTGTTGTTAATAGATCACCAAATTTAAGCTGAGTTCACCTTGTTGAGCAGTAACACCAAAGTGATACCCACTTGTCACTTGCAATGCCTAAGAAAAGTACAATACCACTGTTACCTAAGCTTTTCCAAATAAAACCTATATTCTTGGAAGCTTAGACACAGATTTAAAAATATTTTAATGTATGAATTCATATTACTTATGGGTAGAATCTTTTTTCCTAAAGTAGTGACCAAATACAAAGGCTATAGCAACAAATATTAATTTTGTGTTTGGTAGTTCTTCTGCAGATAAGATGATAAAATAATTTCCCAGGCATGATCTCATTCTTATTTGGAAGCACAATTATGAGAAGTCAGAGTTCTACAACATTAAACAAATTACTTCACCTCATATGTAAAATAAGAGAATCCATTCCTGCTCTATACTTCTCAAGATTCTTCTCAGGCTTAGACATTTAAACAAAACATTTTTAAAGATTAAACATTGCATATTATTGATGATCTCAGTTTTTGCTTCAAAATTTGTTCTTAATCTTTAATTACACTAGAGTCTTCCAAGGGAATATTCAAAATAAACACTCCTTCTTTCCCTGTTGCAGTGGTTCACACATTTTAGTGAACAGTGAGAACATTTGGCTGTAAGTGTCAATCTCTCAGTTTTCTAGGGATTCTGAATCAGGGGTTGAGCTGAAGAATCTGAATTTTTAAAACACATTTTAAATGATATTGATTAAAGTTGTCTGTGACAGAACATACCTTGACTACCACTTTGTTTCCTATATTCTTGTTATGTGTGTGTGTGTGTGTGTGTGTGTGTATTTAAATGGCTTCCCTGGTAGCCCAGATGGTAAAAAATCTGCCTGCAATGTGGCAGACCTGGGTTCAATTCCTGGTTTGGGAAGATCCCCTGGAGAAGGGAACAGCTACCCACTCCAGTATTCTTGTCTGGAGAATTCCATGGACAGAGGAGCCTGGCAGGTTACAGTCCATGGGGTTGGGAAGATATATATATATATAGATATCTATCTATCTATCTATCTATATATATATATCCTATATATATCTTCTCCCATGATTATCCTTCAAGTCTGACAAGCATTGTGAATACCATGGCTGAGACAAATATACTCAAGAGATATTGACTAGAAAAGAGAATGCCTGAGTTGGAGGATGAATGAATGTGTAAATGAACAAGTGATGAATGAATGAGCAAAGAAATTTAAGTCTCTCCAAAGAGTACTTATTGCTGTTTTTCTAACAGTCCACATGTTTAGAAACTGTCCAGCCTCAGCTCAAGGCCAGCTCTGGCATAGGCTTGCTGAAGAAAAACCCCAGCTGAGATTGCTGTTCATTAGTCCAGGAGGGAAGAAGACATGATCAGGAAGCTGGTAAGACAGAGGCCCTCAGGAGATCGTTAGCAGAGGTGAACATCCTAATGCATATTAGGCAAGAGCTGTCATTTGGAACTAGCCCATGGAGCCAGCTGGTTCTTTGCCTCTACCAATTCAGTTTCCAGTTAAGAAAGTTACTGGCCTTGAAAGAAACTATTTTCTGGGTCAAACTGGTTCAATATAAATAGGAAGTCTGCTTGGGAGAGCTTCTTGTTAACTCATTGTTATTACCTGTGTTCTGTTTCTATGCCTATAATTACATAATGAGTACACAGATAAGTTGCTCATTTAAAAACTTGGCATTAAAACAAAGAGAAATGAACACTTATATTTTAATGTAAGGGCCTAAAGGGTTTCCCTGGTGGCTCAGACGGTAAAGAATCTGCCTTTCCAGAAGACCTAGTTTTGAAACCTGGGTTGGGAAGATCCCTTGGAAAAGGAAATGGCAACTCAATCCAGTATTCATGCCTTGGAAATTCCATGGACAGAGGAACCTGGTGGGCTACAGTCCATGGAATCATAGAGTTGGACACGGCTGAGTGACTAAGTATATACACAATGGCATAAAAAAGGGGTGATCCTAGGAACACTGTTCTTAGAAATGATGCTTGTTTGCCTAGCTAGGTTTTGGGGGTGTGGATGTAGCTAGAAACATCTGTAGGCCCCATCCCCACCAAGCTGTCTTAGCTTCATTTTCATTCTTGTTAATAGTTGTGTAACAGTGTCTAATGGGGCTTCATTCAAGAGAATACCTGCTTTCTTTTCTCTCCTGCTGTCACTACAAGGTTCATCTTCAGCTTGACTCTCCTTGATGATGGAAGGCTGTTGGTTTGCAAGTGGTCTTCATATTTTCCCACTAGTATTTAAGGCACTTTGCAGCTGACCTCTGAGCTCAGCTTTCATCCTCTCCTTTTGACAAGATTTCTGCTCGTTACTGTTCCCATCAGAATAAAACTAAGGACTCCTCCACTCTCATATCATTTTGTCTGGAAACTTCAGAAGTGTCATCGACCCTCTTTTTCCCTCACTCTCATTTGCAAGGCTTGCCTTTTAAAGTGGATTCTTCCACTTCATTTCCACTATTTACACCACAGTGCTGACATGTATCAACCGCTTCTGAACAGCAGGCAATCCTAGTGGCTTCCTAATTGGTTTGCAGGGTCTCTACCCACACCACCTTTCCCTAATTCTAGCATACATCTTTCAACACTTTGCTTTTCTCTTGTCAACATTGTCCTTGGAAATTTTCAGGTATGCTTTACCTTGCTTAACTGAGTTGACTTCAACAAACATTTACTGGGCATCCATTGCATTCTAGACATTATTCTGGAATATAAGGGAGATGAGAATACGGATAATGTAGCAAGCAAAGGGAACAGACTCAGGAAGAGATGGTTAATGAGCAATGAGTAAATGTAATATCAGTTGGAGATTTAGCAGATTAAGAAAGGCTTCCAGAAGAAGAGACACTGAGTTGGGTTTGAAAGGATGAACAAGAGATGGCACAGTGAAAGGAGCATGGGCATTTTAGTAGCTAGTGCAGCGTGAACAAAGGTATGGCGGGGAGAATGGACAGAGTTCTGGATAACTTGAGTCTGGAGTAGATATTTCAACTCTGGGCAAGGACAGGAAAGAGACATAAGCAAATAAGGTCAGATTATGAAGGAGATTTTTCTGTCAGACTGGGGGAAACGTTTAGCATAATCTGAATCTAGTCCTCACCAGGTAGTTCTTAATCTACTTCTTACATCAACAGGGTGTGTGGCAAAGAAGGGGAATAATATTCACTAACATGTTGATAGTGTGTAGAAACAAACTTTTTAGATGGCAAATAATTCATAATGTGATTTCATGTGTAAATAAACAGCTATAGGGGCTTCCCTGGTGGCTCAGTGGTAAAGACTACGCCTGCAATGCAGGAGTCCTAGGTTTGATCCCTGGCTTGGCAAGATCCCCTGGAGGAGGGCGTGGCAATCCACTTCAGTATTCTTGCTGGAGAATCCCGAGGACAGAGGACAGAGGAGTCTGGCAGACTACAGTGCATAGGGTTGAAAAAGTTGGACATAACTGAAGCAACTGAGCCCAAGGAAATGCAGACATAGGTACTGTATATTACAAAGTTATTTGGATTTCTTTAAAAAACAGAAATGTTTTATTTTATTTTTTTAATTTTTTTGGTAATTAATTTATTTTTTATTGGAGGCAAATTATTTTACAATATTATATTGGTTGGTTTTGCCATACATTGACATGAATTCACCCCAGGTTTACATAAGTTCCCCCTCCTGAACCCCCCTCCCACCTCCCTCCTCCCTTTATCCTCCCTCTGGGTCATCCCCGCATGCCAGCCCCGAGCATCCTATAACATGCATTGACCCTGAACTAGTGATTCGTTTCACACATGACAACATACGTGTTTCAATGCCATTCTCCCAAATCATCCCACCCTCACCCTCTCCCATAGAGTCCCAAAGACTGATCTATACATCTGTGTCTCTTTTGCTGTCTCGTATACAGGGTTATCATTTGCATCTTTCTAAATTCCATATATATGCGTTAGTATATTGTATTGGTGTTTTTCTTTCTGGCTTACTTCACTCTGTATAATAGGCTCCAGTTTCATCCACCTCATTAGAACTGATTCAAATGTATTCTTTTTAATGGCTGAATAATACTCCATTGTGTATATGTACCAAAGCTTTCTTATCCATTCGTCTGCAGATGGACATCTAGGTTGCTTCCATGTCCTGGCTATTATAAACAGTGCTGCAATGAACATTGGAGTACATGTGTCTCTTTCAATTCTGGTTTCCTCGGTGTGTATGCCCAGGAGTGCGATTGCTGGATCATATGGCAGTTCTATTTCCAGTTTTTTCAGGAATCTCCACACTGTTCTCCATAGTGGCTGTATTAGTTTGCATTCCCACCAACAGTGTAAGAGGGTTCCTTTCTCTCCACATCCTCTCCAGCATTTATTGCATGTAGACTTTTGGATAGCAGCCATTCTGACTGGTGTGAAATGGTATCTCATTGTGGTTTTGATTTGCATCTCTGATTATGAGGGATGTTGAGCATTTTTTCATGTGTTTGTTAGCCATCTTTATGTCTTCTTTGGAGAAATGTCTGTTTAGTTCTTTGGCCCATTTTTTGATTGGGTCATTTATTTTTCTGGAATTGAGCTGCAGGAGCTGCTTGTATATTTTGGAGATTAATCCTTTATCAGTTGCTTCATTTGCTATTATTTTCTCCCATTCTGAAGGCTGTCTTTTCACCTTGCTTATAGTTTCCTCTGCTGTGCAGAAGCTTTTGATTTTAATTAGGTCCCATTTGTTTATTTTTGCTTTTATTTCCAATATTCTGGGAGGTGGGTCATAGAGGATCCTGCTGTGATTTATGTCGGAGAGAGTTTTGCCTACGTTCTCCTCTAGGAGTTTTATAGTTTCTGGTCTTACATTTAGCTCTCTAATCCATTTTGAGTTTATTTTGGTGTATGGTGTTAGGAAGTGTTCTAGTTTCATTCTTTTACAGGTGGCTGACCAGTTTTCCCAGCACCACTTGTTAAAGAGACTGTCTTTTCTCCATTTTATATTCTTGCCTCCTTTGTCAAAGATGAGGTGTCCATAGGTGCGTGGATTTATCTCTGGGCTTTCTATTTTGTTCCATTGATCTATATTTCTGTCTTTATGCCAGTACCATACTGTCTTGATGATTGTGGCAGAAATGTTTAAAAAAATTAAAGCTCTCAGTTCAGTTCAGTCGCTCAGTCGTGTCTGACTCTCCGCGACCCCATGAATCACAGCACGCCAGGCCTCCCTGTCCATCACCAACTCCCGGAGTTCACTCAAACTCATGTCCACAGAGTCGGTGATGCCATCCAGCCATCTCATTCTCTGTCGTCCCCTTCTCCTCCCGCCCCCAACCTTTCCTAGCATCAGAGTCTTTTCCAGTGAGTCAACTCGTCGCATGAGGTGGCCAAAGTATTGGAGTTTCAGGTTTAGCATCAGTCCTTCCTATGAACACCCAGGATCGATCTCCTTTAGAATGGATTGGCTGGATCACCTTGCAGTCCAAGGGACTCTCAAGAGTCTTCTCCAGCACCACAGTTCAAAAGCATCAATTCTTCGGCGATCAGCTTTCTTCACAGTCCAACTCTCACATCCATACATGACCACAGGAAAAACCATAGCCTTGACTAGACGGACTTTGGTTGGCAAAGTAATGTCTCTGCTTTTTAATATACTATCAAGGTTGGTCATACCTTTCCTTCCAAGGAGTAAGCGTCTTTTAATTTCATGGCTGCAATCAGCATCTGCAGTGATTTTGGAGCCCAAAAAACTAAAGTCTGACACTGTTTCCACTGTTTTTCCATTTCCCATGAAGTGATGGGACCAGATACCATGATCTTTGTTTTCTGAATGCTGAGCTTCAAGCCAACCTTTTCACTCTCCTCTTTCACTTTCATCAAGAGGCTTTTTTGTTTCTCTTCACTTTCTGCCATAAGGGTAGTGTCATCTGCATATCTGAGGTTATTGATATTTCTCCCAGCAATCTTGATTCCAGCTTGTGCTTCTTCTAGCCCAGCGTTCCTCATGATGTACCCTGGATATAAGTTAAATAAGCAAGGTGACAATATACAGCCTTGACGTACTCCTTTTCCTATTTGGAACCAGTCTGTTCCATGTACAGTTCTGACTGTTGTTTCCTGACCTGCATACAGGTTTCTCAAGAGACAGGTCAGGTGGTCTGGTATTCCCATCTCTTTCAGAATGTTCCACAGTTTATTGCGATCCACACAGTCAAAAGCTCTCAGTAGGTTATGTTAATTTGGACCCTAATGTCTACTGGTCACCTACTCTCTTGTGCTTTTAAGGATGTATAAGAAAAGGCTCAGAGGAATTGGAACCAATGATTCCAGTCAAAGTACTACCCAGATTACTCTGCTTGGAAGAAATGAGCCTAATGTAGGTGCAAGAGTAGGATTCAGAATTGCTGATTCCATAGTTTCATGTATGAAAATATGCACAGTTTTCTGGTTGCGAGTTTAATTACAGTCATCGAGTCTGCAAATAGTCCAAATGATAGAAAAATTAAAAGGTACATATATTGATCATAGTTAGATATAACTAAAGAGAAATAAAAATAGATGGATGGATGGATAGATAGAAGATACAGGGAATGAATGAGAGAAGAGTTCAGATTAGGGTGCCAACCTGTGCTAGTCCATCTTTTTCATATCCTTTGTATAACACTTTTAGAGGGTCCTACTACAACTTTTTTTTGACCTAGAAATGAGATAATGTGAATTCTGATAACTTGCTGAGTCCTTCATAGAATAGGAAATACTTTCTCTGGAATTTTTAAATGTTCATTTTAGGTATCACAAATTTATTTACTCTTACAGACAGCCCTG
Source organism: Moschus berezovskii (assembly GCF_049115385.1). Lineage (NCBI taxonomy): Eukaryota > Metazoa > Chordata > Mammalia > Artiodactyla > Moschidae > Moschus > Moschus berezovskii. The sequence goes on along the minus strand of NC_142464.1, from coordinate 47,139,250 downwards.
AATGTGGTTATATTTTCTTTCATCCACAATGCATTCTTTCAGCTGAGTTGAAAGACCACTGAAGGAAGAAATATCATCTTACCATTTGATACTCAAACACAGTCTAGCACTAGATCTTACTAGATGCAATGAGGAGCTCATTGTGACTTCATGGACTGCAGAGTCAGACATGACTGAGCAACTGAACTGAAATACTGACTGCATCTAGTAAGATCTAGTGCAATGAGAAGAAGATGTACACTAAAATCATGGACTGTATTTTATTCAATTTAATAACACCCACTGAATAGACTGTGCTAGATTCTGTGCTAAATTCTGGTGCTGTAAGATGGCAAGAATACAGTTCTAGAAGTTGAGATCCTTGTTGGTTTCCCTTAAGAATAGCTTTCAAAAGTAGAAAAAGAAAAAAAAAAAGAAACATTTCTTAAGAACACTGAACATGGTAAGTAAACACTTGGGGACAATTAGACATAATAGAAATAATATCTATTATTCATTCTTAATAAATGAAATTCACAATAGCAAAAATTGTACAGAGTAAAGTTTGTTATTGGACAAAAAATAATGGAGGAATAAAATTGTCTTAAACGATTTTTTTTTTAAGTTTTAAATTGAGAAGATTGGACTTGATAGAAATACAAAAAGGAAAACTTATCCTATTTGATGTGCAATTTAAAAAAAGTGATTGATGAATTAAACATTTGGTGTAAAGTTTATGTAGAAAAGAACTTGATAAAATAATCCCAATCCAATGAAATAGGAAATGGAAGAAAATTGTTTAACCCTGCATGTTCTCATAGATATTTGATTCAAAAATTAAATTAGCATAATAAAGTTCTAGCAAGTACCGTATAGAGGTACTTTGAAATGTTGCTCTCATTTTAATGAGAATGTCTGAAGTAATCATACAATGAGAAGGTTCTTAGAGGTCAATAGAATGAGGGAAGAACACCTAAGGATTAAATTAAAATAGGACTTTGAACATTGGAGGATCAAAACATCTTGTATTCATCAAAATCAACTATTTGGTCAAATAAAGATTTTTCAGTTGTAAAAAAAAAAATGACCTTTAGTAGATTCTATAATTTTACTTTGATATTCTCACTAATTATTTTCTATTATCTGGAAGCTCTTTACATAGGGCTCCTGGTTTCCTTAAGAATAAGATGTGGATGATAATAACCATAATAGAGTGAAGCTGTTTGCATGTTTCAATAAATTATAGAAGAGTCCTTTAAACAGGGATGAAATTAATACATTTCAAATTATTAGGTCATTTATTTCGAATATATTGAGGCAAAATTCAAGTTTTTAAGTATAAGTTCAGTTCAGTTCAGTCGCTCAGTCGTGTCCAACTCTCTGTGACCCCATGAATCACAGCACACCAGGCCTCCCTGTCCATCACCAACTCCCGGAGTTCACTCAAACTCATGTCCATCGAGTCGGTGATGCCATCCAGCCATCTCATTCTCTGTCGTCCCCGTCTCCTCCCACCCCCAATCACTCCCAGCATCAGACTCTTTCCAGTGAGTCAACTTGTCACATGAGGTGGCCAAAGTATACAATATAGTAAATTCATTACTGTGGTCACTTTTCAATTATATTACTGATATATTAATATCATGCAAAATTAACATTGTATTAATTCAGATGAAATTCTGGTAAATGTGCATATACATATAATAGACGTTGATGCTTACTCATTAACAATATCCATATTCTAATGAATGCAAAAGCAGAAGATCCTGTACATTTTGCATTATTATGCGATACATTAAAAAATGCTTTAGCCAATAGTCTAGAAAATTCCTAGGATGATTGAACTAGTTATTCTAATTATGCAATTAGAATAATTTACAACTGTTGCAGATTTTTTTAACTTTTCAAATTACACTCATATGCATTATTTAATGGTATTTACAAAGGTGTATATACTTAGCAAAAATGCTACTTGATAAGTAGCATAAGGGTTGTCTTTACTGACTGATGCTGATATTGCAAATAAGGATATGGGATGGATGAGAACCAGAATAACATGCCATAGCCATAATAATATGCTATGACATCACTAGCATACTAGAAGAGGAAGCGGGTCTGTAAACCATGGGAATCTATATTCAGAGAATACTAGACATGTCTAGCATCACTATCGACAACTTTGCTGAATCTGAATTGGACCATGTAGCCTTACTCTCTGCCATCCTCGACCAATCTAACCTAACCAAGGCATTCACTTATCACTTATCAAGTAGCTTGAATAGTTGAGTTGACCATTAAGTTTCTTCTACTAAGAATTTCAGAAATTTGAAGTTTAAGCACTTAAAGGCAAGGGTTAAGTGAGTGTGAGAATTTCCTGCAGAATCTAGGGCAGAGATCATCACTTTACAGTCACGTACCACGGTAAGCCCAACAAACTGATCCATAGTTCATGGAAAAATAAAGATATACAGAGAGCATCAAAGTGGTCTCTGAGAAAGAGAAAAGTAATGGTAGACTTCACTAGCGATTTCTCAAGTACATGTCTTCCTTTTCCATTTTCCCATTCTGGCAGAGATGATTCCTATTCTATAAGTTGATGATGCCAGATAGCACTTCATCAGCCTCCCATGTAGCTAAAGAGTGGGCATGTGGCCCAATAATGGTGAAAAAAACTCCAAGAGAAGATATGCGGGACTTCTTGGAAAGATTTTTATTCTGGTCTAAAAGGGACATCAGAAAAACAGCTGCTCTTCTTGTCCTTAAATGCTGTTAGCCATCACTTCATAGCAAATAGATGGGGAAACAGTGGAAACGGTGACTGACTTTGTTTTTGGGGGCTCCAAAATCACTGCAGATGCTGATTGCAGCCATGAAATTAAAAGACGCTTACTCCTTGAAAGGAAAGTTATGACCAACCTAAAGAGAATATTAAAAAGCAGAGACATTACTTTCCCAACAAAGGTTCGTCTAGTCAAGGCTATGGTTTTTCCAGTAGTCATGTATGGATGTGAGAGTTGGACTGTGAAGAAAGCTGATCACCGAAGAATTGATGCTTTTGAACTGTGGTGTTGGAGAAAACTCTTGAGAGTCCCTTGGACTGCAAGAAGATCCAACCAGTCCATCCTAAGGGAGATCAGTCCTGGGTGTTCATTGGAAGGTCTGATGTTGAAGCTGAAACTCCAATACTTTGGCCACCTGATGTGAAGAGCTGACTCATTTGAAAAGACTCTGATGCTGGGAAGGATTGGGGGCAGGAGGAGAAGGGAATGACAGAGGATGAAATGGCTGGATGGCACCACCGACTCGATGGACATGAGTTTGAGTGAACTCCGGGAGTTGGTGATGGACAGGGAGGCCTGGCGTGCTGCAGCTCATGGGGTCGCATAGAGTTGTTCACGACTGAGTGACTGAACTGAACTGAACTGAAGGATCTAATATCTAGAACTATAGCAGCCATCCTGTGACTATGAGGTGACAAACTGAAGCACACACCGAAGATGATAGAGTGGAAAGAGCCTCTCAAGAAAACAGCCTTGGTCTCTGGTCACTTTGTTAGCTTTTGAAATAATCTACAACAAAAGTATCTTTAGATTTCTTGACAAATATGATAAAAGATACCCTTATTTTTTCTACACATAGTTCTTGATCATACAATATCTTAACAACCATAAGCGTCTTAATTCATAAGTCATCTTATGTTCTGATCTTTAAATCTCGAGTGAATCAGCCTCCACGAAGCCCATCTGAACTCAGCCTATTATTTTGTTTGTATGATTTTCTCTTGTAATCTCATAAAACAAGCCTCTCTCTTTTTTTAAAAAAAAAACTACTCTACATGTTTCTACTCTTTACAAAGAGCATTAGCCTTAACACACGCTGTTAGTGATACATTTTAAAGTTAAAATCTTTGACTAAAATCATAATAGGGTTCAGTAGTGATACAACTGTAACCAGAACACAGGTGAGCTCTATCAGTTTTTCTGGTTACTTACCACACACTATTTCAAAAATGGTTGGAAAATAGAGATGTCATTCATTGATGAGCTATTCAGTGTTACAGAAGAAGTGCTATAATAGCCATTTTAAGAATAACTTCAATGCACATGGTGGCATCATTTAACCTACCATAAAATTGCAGCATAATACCCAATGAAAAAGGGTTCAAGTGTTCAAAGAAAGAGATCAGAATGGAACCTGAATATATTCAATAACTATTTGAACATTTTTTTGCAAGGAAGTCATTTAATACTTATCCATTTAGATCCCTTTAAAAGGAAGCTTCTCTCCCCAAAGCCTCTCTATTATGAAGCTACAGTCTCCAGATTGCCAACTCCATTGTCCATGGAGCAGAGCACGCTTGGAAAAACCTGCCAGATAAGCAGGTTCTCACAAGCCTGGGGAGAGATTAAGTGCTGCTATGTGCCGTTCCTTCCAAAGATGCCTTTGCTTCTCCTGCTTCACTGCTGCTGTGAAGTCGACAATCCTGGAAATGCATTTTGAGGCAGGGAGTTTTCAAAGTGACAGGCTTAAAAAATACAATTCACCTTTTGCCCTTCCCCTCCCTGCTGCAGGACGCAGGGCCTCCTTACCACTCAGTTTTCTAATTCTGACTTTGCACTGGTATCTTCAGTAAACAGGCTCAGCTCTCCTGGGCCATGGATTTCTAACTGTAGTTTCTAGTCAGAATTCCCCCTTCCAAATTCAGATGATTAACCGAGTGGCTACAATTTAAACAACAACAACAAAAAACATTTTTCATATCTTCAAGCTATATGCTTTGATTCGATTTTCTTATAAATTCAGAGAAATAATAGCAGACTTAAATTGACTCCAGAATTTCCTCTTACCTAAGCCATTGCTAACTCAAACAGATAGGAAAGCAAGTGGGATAAAATACATGGGAAGGGAAATCTGTCTTGATTGTTTCTGAATTTCATGGTCAGAAAGAGCAGGGCAATTCAGTCTAATGGAGAAGACAGGAGATACAAGTTCTCATTTTCCTTCTGATACCCAACAGTGTTGTAATATTGCTCACTTAAATTTTCTGTTTTCTTTTGAAAAATCAGTATTCCATAATATTAATGACTCGAATTTGAAATTCCTTGATAAAACGTATCAAATTCCTTTCCTTGATAAAATGTAATCCAATTGTCTTAAGAGAGAAGATAGAAAATTTGGACCAAGAAAACCTAGACTTGAAACCTCCCTCCAGATTTCTTAGTTGTATATCTCTGGATGCAAAAGTTAATTGTTCAGAACCTCAGTCTCCCCATCTGTAAAATGGAAATGATCATGACAATATCACAACTGTTAGAAAAAGGTGAGGACATAGCACATGAAATTTTATCTTTACAAAGCATTTCTAAAATCCTTTTGATTCCAATAACCAGTATTGTTAGGAGTCTTTTTAAAAAACCACATGAAATATAATTAGTTTTAGAGAAAATCATATAGAATATAATCATTAATTACCGAGAAACCAAAATCAGTCACCTGGAAGCTGCTTACTCAGCTTTTATGTAACTTGAGGTTGAAGCTGGGATATCCAGTTATTAATTCCCAATTTGCATAATAAGAAGGATAGTTCAAAGGTACCACGAATTCTAATAGAATCATGACACCTTCCTCAGTACCACAAATCACTATAAGTAAACATACAATCTAAATAAAATGCATGATCACTAAGCAAATGAAGCTTGAAGATACACTCCCAGCCCACTTTTCCAATCTGGTATCAAGCCTCAAACCAGATTTATGTTGAAATTAGAGGAATTCTGGAAAAAAAATTGTAATTGATTGTACCCATTTTGAGTATATACGTATATATTTCCTGCCAGCAGCTATCAGGTATCCGAAGGCACTCTTTCCATTATCAGAAGCAGACAACTGCCCAGGTGATTTGATTTCCTATTCTTTGAAATACATAAATTCTTCCCTCCAATCCAATTATTTTCCTTCACTGGAAATAAAAGTCCTCTTTTGAAGTTTTTTACACATAAGTCATTATATCAGTCATTGTGTTTGATACTTAGCTATCTGTTTATGGATACATGGTCCCCACCAGGTTTTAAAAGACCCTGTCTTAACCTTCGCTGTAACAGGGAGTACATAGCAGGGTGCTTGGCAACAGGAGATGTTAAGAAAGTTTTGAAGAATGAGTGAATCACCCCATTAGTGAACTTTAAGCTACAACTTTTTTTTCTTTAACCAAAGTTTATATTTATTCTCTAATACATGAAATATTCCTCTTAGGGGAGGTCTCACTTTGAGTTTCTAGAAATCTTTTCATATCAGTGCAAATGAATTTCAGATAATTTCATGGGAGTGACTGTGTATAGAGATTACTGAGGACTGAAGGTTAAACAGGAGAAAGCAACCATTACTCTCTGAGCGAAGGAGCCCAGCAACGTTCATCAACTTCTTTTTCTCTCATTTTGTCCAGACAGCACAGCTCTGAATTTTATCAAGTATGACTGCATACGGCCATCATTAAGTAAGAAGAAATTGCAGCACCTCCCACCTATGAATCTCTTACTTTGTGCCTGCCAATGTCCTAGGCATTTTATATGAATTATCTAGTTACTCATTAAACCACCGTTAAAAGTAGCCACCTTAATTCTGTTTTTCAGATGAGAAAACTGAGGCATGAAGAAATTTCCAAAGGTCACTCCTTTGTCTGAATACAGTGCCCACCATCCTGCGCTCAGTGTTTGGACTAGCCATGTCGCTGCCAGGAAATGTAACAGGAGCTGATCCAGGAACACTTCAGCTTAGCTCTGGTCTAAAGTTCAGGCTGGGGCCAGATTGCAGCAGGTTGGAGAAGAGACTTGCGGAGAATGTTTGTGTGTCCCACATGTTTGGCACTGCAGACACCCTCTGCTCTCTCAAACTTGGCTGAAAAGACAAGTGCGCTGGCTTCAGATGACTCCAAACTCGCACGTATTGTTGATTTTGATGTTCTTTCGTCTGGATGGGAATGACAGACGTCTTTTGTCCAGACCTGGCAGACACATGAGAGCAGAATTGAATTTCCCTGAATGCAATGTAACCACGACATCACAGACACCCCTAAGCTGCCTAAGTAATATAAATGCCCTTCTTTCCTTTGTCTCCACACAATTATTCATAAAATATTGAATAAGCTGAAATGCAATGTGATTTATGAAGCAGCTGAAATCCAAATAGTTTTGGGTCCTCCCATCCCCCATGAAGAATGGGAGAATATAAGCCAGCTGGGATAATAGGCAAGCATCCCATGCCAAAGTTGGAGTTCCCAGGGGCCCTAACAGCCAAGGCAGTTCAAAGCTACCAAAGGTAGAAGTGTATCCAAAATAAAGCTGACCTGAGGGAGTTGAGAGTCAAATGCCAGAGATAACAATTACACCCTGAATTCAATGAAGCAGATGAAAAGAATGTTAAATAGAAGCACTGCACAGCATGTTGACTATGTGACATGCTCTGTCCTAAGCCTTTTTTATGAATTACTTTGTTTAATCCACAAGGGCCACAGTCATCCTCCATCAAAGATGGGGCAACAGACATTATGGGCTGTTGAAGATCTCCATTTAGGATACAAAGTGAGAGACTCCCTGTAGGAAGACTCACACCAGCTCACAGAAATTTCTTGCCTAAAATCCATGCATGAATCCAAGAGTCTGTGCCCAGGCTGACTTTAAATTAGTTTGAGGATGGGTACCGCAGGTAAGAAAAGAATTTAAGAAAACTGCCAATACCAACCCTCATCATAGTTGGAAAGTATCAGTTAGTGGATCTCTTAAACTGCTTTAGGGTTGAGACAGAAAAAAAAAGATTCTTCTAGTTAAATGTAATTAAAGTAAATCAGTCTAATACAAGGAACGGGACATACAAAACACAAACACTAGGCATTTGTAAATGGGATAATGGTTTTCTATTTTTTTATTTTAAAATAACAACCCTTGTCTACTGCAACGCTTTTTGCCATGATATTATCCACTCTAAGAGATGGGCTATCATTTAGTTATTTTCACACTTTGTATATGAGGGGATATATTAAGTGGTATTTGAAATTCTTTTTGGAGGAATGTGAAAATCTTTTGCTTATTTTAAAATAGTTCCATTTTTTAAACTTTTTATATTGTTGACATATTTTGCAATATTTAGACTCTGTATAAATTGTTCATGGGTAAGCAGAATAATGCCCCTAAAGATGTCTGAGTCCTAATTCCTGGAACCTGTGAGTATGGTGTGTTATAAGGCAAAGAGGAATTAAGGTTACTAATCAGCTGAAGGGAGATTATCTAAAATGATCTCTGTGTTCCCACTGTGATTACAGAGTCCTTAAAAGCAGAAGAGGAAGGAGAGAAGAGGCAGAGAGAGAAAGATGTAATGGTAGAAAAAAGGTTGGGTGATGCTTTGCAAGAAAGATTCAACCATTGCTGGTTTTGAAGACAGAGGAAAAGGGCTATGAGCCAAGGGATGTGGGCTTTCTCTAAAATTAGAAGAGACAATGAAACAAATTTGTGTCTAGAGGCTCCAGAAAGCAGTGTTGCCTGATTACAACTTATTTTGGCCCAATGAAACCTGTGTCAAAGTTCTGACCTCAAAAACTTTGAGATGATAAATTTGCTGTTGTTCTATGCCTCTAAATCTGTGATAACTTGTTGAGCAGGAATAGTAAATTAACATTAGGTAGAACTTTTCCTAAAAAAATATTGCTTTTATTTTTATTCATAAAAAATAATCATCTAGCATTTAAAATGCTGAGGCATTACTGTCATTCTCTAATAAGAGATTATTGCCTCTTTTGATGGGTCATGTGGCTCAATTGCCTCCCATTTGAAGGGTAGTCATGCTCAGTCATGTCCAACTCCTTGCAATCTCATGGACTATAGCCTGCCAGGCTCCTCTGTCCATGGGATTTCCCAGGCAAGTGTACTGGACTGGGTTGCCATTTCCTTCTCTAGGAGATGTTCCTGGCCCACAGATCAAACCTGGGATTTGATCCACCTTGGTAAAGGTGGATTCTTTACCAGGGAGCCACCTGGGAACCCCAGAAAGAATATGGACACCAATAAAGACTTTCTGTTTGGCCAAACTTTGTGCATTCTCTGAGTCTTCTTTTTGATTAGGCTCATCCTTGAGTCCTGTTTTCCACCTGAGTAGTCCTATCGTAGCAAGACTTCTACTAAGTCATTTAGCAAAAGTACCCCAGCCTTGATATCTGATCACCTTGACCTACCATCAGCAAAAATTCTATTAAACTAAGTTAGCTAAAATTCCCCTACCCTTGATAACTTTTTAAAGTAATTTCCTCATTCTGTTCCTTGGTTATAAATCCCTACTTGTTCTTATTATATGAGTTTGGTTATATATTGAAATCTTTTTTCCCCTATTATAATAATTACTGAATAATATTTATCTTTATCATTTTCACTGATGTTTGATTCTGATTCTCCTTGATAATATCCAGTAACATGTAACACATTCTTGATAGAATGCAGCAATGATCTATCTCAGCCTTCAACTCTATCTGTGCAACTCTTAAGCAATATGTTGACAGTGAAACACAACTAAAAATTTATTTTTTTGTCTGGTGTCCCTATCTTTTAATTTATTTGAAAGACTGGGTTAGGCATTATGTGGGCCACAAATTAGCCTTTTAATTATATTCTTTAGCTACTAGTTTTCATATAGTCAATAATCAAATTTTAATATTTAAATAATTTCAGTTTGCATTATGAACAACCTACCCACTTTGAAGAACATGTGATGTGTTTTAGTCAACCAAGACTTCTACAGAAATCTAGTGATTAGAAGAAATAAAAGCTTCACTCAATCCAACATCTATCCTGTCTCCTGATATGACTGCTAGCCACCTGGGCTGAGTTAGGTGAATTATTTTTATGACTTTTGAGAATGACTATCTCTTGACAGTGCTATTAGTGCTTTTCTACCTATTTATATGTCTTCTTACATTTCTTATACTTCATAAACTGATAACCTTCAATTTATTTAGCTAGAGAAACAGGAATTAATTTAATGGTTAAAGTAAATGGCTCATATCCTAAAAAAGTTGCTCTGTGAAATTAATACATCCAGGTTTTTAAGTTCAAAACTGAGTCAAACAGCATTTAAAAATACTAAAATTATTATGTGTGTAGCTAAACTTAAAACTTGAAGATGATATTACCAAAACTATAGTTGTTAGTCTTATTTTTATTAGCAGCTAATCATCATTTAAATCAGTTACGAGAAATCACGTCAGGCACTGCTAATGATATGAAAGTGAACATGGGGAGGTTTCAAACTTGAGGAATACAAAATTCTGTCAGTTAATTATACAAACACAGTAACTGCAAAATGTGGTAGCATTGTAGTAAAAGTATATTGAATCCCACAGCATTTCAAGGAAGGGTGGACGTTTCAAAGGCTTCATAAAGGAGGTGACATGTGGGTTAGTCTTTAAAGGATGGGTAGTGTTTGACAAGAGGGTATGGGGTTTGGGTTACTAAGAAGGAGAGCAGTATGAATATGACAGGCACAGGACAAAGTGAATTTCTGTGGTTTGGTGAGTAGACCATTTTAGTACAAATATAGGATGGGGACAACAGAGAATGAGATGGCTGGATGGCATCACCGACACTGTGGACATGAGTTTGAGTGAACTCCGGGAGTTGGTGATTGCCATGGAGGCCTGGCGTGCTGTGATTCATGGGGTCGCAAAGAGTCGGACACGACTGAGCGACTGAACTGAACTGAACTGAACTGATAGAGCATATATGTAAGATTGCACTAGAAAATAGTTTATGGCCAGAGATTAGAAGATGATTTTTTTCCCTTAACCAATCCTTGTTAGGTAAGATCGTTGGGTGAATAAAGTTTATAGATGAGGAAGGAGTTTACAGATAAGAGAGCTGCTGGGATGATCCACCAGAGAAGTGATGATAGGTAACAAGCACCTGGATTGAGGCAGAAGAAATGGAGGGGATGACACATATTCCATATATACGGCAACATCCCCAGGGCTTCATTCCCAGGGTCCTGCTTGAACTAAGACAATAGCAGGACATTTGATAGCTCCCAGAGTTTAACCCTTTGTGACAGAAAGTGTGTGATAGTCAAAGTAATAGAGGTCAGGCAGAAGAGCTATTCTGGCTCTTAGCAGGATGAGTTCATTTTTTTTGGTATGTAGAGTTAAAAGATTCTAGCAGGAATTTGAGGATGAAATGATTGGCAATCAGTTCCAAATGGGGGAGGGTTGCTTGGTAAAGAAACCGGTATGAGGCTGTCAATTTAGAATAATGTCAAAGAACATATGGGGATGAGAGTCCAGAGGGAGAAGGTTTAGAGGAAGAAAAGGAAAGAGGGTTAATAGAATCTGTTGTTCTGTTGTTCAGTCGCTCACTTGTGTCTGACTCTTTGCAACACCATGACCTGCAGCACACCAGGCATCCCTGTCCTTCACCACCTCCCGGAGCATGCTCAAATTCATGTTCACTGAGTTGGTGATGCCACCCAACCATCTCATCTTCTGTCAAACCCTTCTCCTCCTGCGCTCAATCTTTCCCAGCATCAGCGTCTTTTCTAACAAATCAGCTATACACAACAGGTGATCAAAGTATTGAAACTTCATCTTTAGCATCAGTCCTTCCAATGAATATTCAAGATTTATTTCCTTTAAGATTGACTGGTTGGATCTCCTTGCAGTCCAAGGGACTCTCAAGAGTCTTCTCCAACACCACAGTTCAAAAGCACCAGTTCTTCAGTGCTCAGCCTTTTTATGGTACAGTTCTCACATCCAAACATGACTACTGGAAAAACCGAAACTTTGATTATATGGATCATTGTTGGCAAAGTAATGTCTCTGCTTTTTAATACACTGTCTAGGTTTGTCATAGCTCTTCTTCCAAAGAGCAAGCGTCTTTTAATTTCATGGATGAAGTCACCATTTGTAGTGATTTTGGACCCAAATTAAAATGTTTGTCACCGTATCCATTGTTTCCCCATCTATTTGCCATAAAGTGATGGGATTGGATGTCTTGATCTTTGTTTTTTATATGTTGAGCATTAAGCCAGTTTTTTTTTTTTTTTCCACTCTCCTCTTTCACCTTCATCAAGAGGCTCTTTAGTTCCTCTTCACTTTCTGTTGTAAGGGTGGTGTCATCTGCATATCTGAGGTTATTGATATTTCTCCAGCAATTTTGATTCCAGCTTGTGCTAGAATCTAGGGATAGTAGAGATCCAAAAATGAGGATTCAGGTGGGAGTGACATTACAAAGGGAAGGAATGATACAAGTGATGAATGCTAGAGAAAGGTAGAAAATAATGAGCATGTCTAAATCACAGCAAAATTTTATCACTGTAAAGCCATAATTTTAGGAAAGTAGTAGGGGTAAAGTACATTTTACAAGGGACCCAACAGTGAGTACATAAAAGGATGCACAGTGAGTGAAGTAAAAATACATTTTCAATAATTACAGAGGGATCTATGGAACAGGAACTTGATAAGATGGGAGAAATGATGATGCCATTTGTGCTAACTCTGTAGAGTGAATTCTGTTGTCTGGTAACACTACGAAATGGACACAGATTGAAATTGTGTGATCAATTCCATTTATAAGTTAAAGCATGTACAAACCAAACTCAGAGCCTCTAACACATTTCTTTAATATATCCAGAGGCAAATTTCTGTGCCTTTTAGTTCATTCTGGAATCTTTATCAAATTCTTTGCCTAAATGGAAGATATAGGTGTAAATACTTTCCTTGTAAAGATGGTTAAGGCTTTTCATGTAATTGGAATCACAGTCCCCAAAGTATTATCTGACTTCTTGGTCTATTATTTTGGAGGAGGAGTTGACTCATTACTTTAGTTCAGTTCAGTTCAGTCGCTCAGTTGTGTCCGACTCTTTGAGACCCCATGAATCACAGCACGCCGGGCCTCCCTGTCCATCACCAACTCCCGGAGTACACCCAAACTCATGTCCATTGAGTCGGTGATGCCATCCAGCCATCTCATTCTCTGTTGTCTCCTTCTCCTCCCGCCCCTAATCCCTCCCAGCATCAGACTCTTTTCCAGTGAGTCAACTCGTCGCATGAGGTGGCCAAAGTATTGGAATTTCAGCTTTAGCATCAGTCCTTCCAATGAACACCCAGGACTGATCTCCTTTAGGATGGACTGATTGGATCTCCTTGCAGTCCAAGGGACTCTCAAGAGTCTTCTCCAGCACCACAGTTCAAAAGCATCAATTATTAGGCGATCAGCTTTCTTCAGAGTCCAACTCTCACATCCATACATGACCACGGGAAAAACCATAGCCTTGACTAGGCGGACCTTGGTTGGCAAAGTATTGGCTCTGCTTTTTAATATGCTATCTAGGCTGGTCATAACTTTCCTTCCAAGCAGTAAGCGTCTTTTAATTTCATGGCTGCAATCAGCATCTGCAGTGATTTTGGAGCCCCAAAAAATAAAGTCTGACACTGTTTCCACTGTTTCCTCATCTATTTCCCATGAAGTGATGGGATCAGATGCCATGATCTTTGTTTTCTGAATGTTGAGCTTCAAGTCAACTTTTTCACTCTCCTCTTTCACTTTCATCAAGAGGCTTTTGAGTTCCTCTTCACTTTCTGCCATAAGGGTGGTGTCATCTGCATATCTGAGGTGACTGATATTTCTCCCGGCAATCTTGATTCCAGCTTGTGCTTCTTCCAGCCCAGCGTTCCTCATGATGTACTCTGCATATAAGTTAAATAACCAGGGTGACAATATCCAACCTTGACGTACTCCTTTTCCTATTTGGAACCAGTCTGTTGTTCCATGTCCAGTTCTAACTGTTGCTTCTTGACCTGCATATAGGTTTCTCAAGAGGTCAGGTGGTCTGGTATTCCCATCTCTTTCATAATGTTCCACAGTTTCTTGTGATCCACACAGTAAAAGGCTGGTATAGTCAATGAAGCAGAAATAGATGTTTTTCTGAACTCTCTTACTTTCTCCATGATCCAGCGGATGTTGGCTATTTGATCTCTGGTTCCTCTGCCTTTTCTAAAACCTGCTTGGACATCTGGAAGTTCACAGTTCATGTATTGCTGAAGCCTGGCTTGGAGAATTTTGAGCATGACTTTACTAGCGTGTGAGATGTGTGCAATTGTGGGGTAGTTTGAGCATTCTTTGGCATTGCCTTTCTTTGGGATTGGAATGAAGACTGACCTTTTCCAGTCTTGTGGCCACTGCTGAGTTTTCCAAATTTGCTGTCATATTGAGTGCAGCACTTTCACAGCATCATCTTTCAGGATTTGAAATAGCTCAATTGGAATTCCATCACCTCCACTAGTTTTTTTCATAGTGATGCTCTCTAAGGCCCACTTGACTTCACATGCCAAGATGTCTGGCTCCAGGTGAGTGATCATGCCATCATGATTATCTTCGTCCTGAAGATCTTTTTTATACAGTTCTTCTGTGTATTCCTGCCACCTCTTCTTAATATCTTCTGCTTCTGTTAGGTCCATACCATTTCTGTCCTTTATCAAGCCCATCTTTGCATGCAATGTTCCCTTGATATCTCTAATTTTCTTGAAAAGATCTCTTGTTTTTCCTATTCTGCTTTCCTCTATTTCTTTGCATTGATCGCTGAGGAAGGCTTTCTTATCTCTCCTTGCTATTCTTTGGAACTCTGCATTCAGATGCTTATATCTTTCCTTTTCTCCTTTGCTTTTAGCTTCTCTTCTTTTCACAGCTATTTGCAAGGCCTCCTCAGACAGCTCTTACCTACACTTAAATCTGAAACTTCTCCCCATGAAGAGAAAAGGCTGATGCCTTAAGAAGTTGAAAGCTCCAATCAGTAATTTTTGTCACTGACAGAGACTTAAGTCCTGTACTCTGGTGGTGGTGTTAGTTGCAAAATCATGTCCTACACTAGACAGACCAAAATCATCTTTGGAAAGCTTATGAATTAGAGAGCCAGGTCTGGAAAACCACAGAAATTTGGGCTGAAGTCTAAAACTTGAGTCAAAAATGATGAAAAAACCTTCTTGGTCATTTGGGCCTTTCTTGCTCCTTTTGGGACTCAAGGCTATGTAGTAACTTCAAAGCTCAGAACAGACAATTAATAAAGGGAACAAATGGACTGGGAAATATATGATATAGAAGAAGCTCCAAGGTTAGTAGAAAATACTCCATATGCCAACTACAGCAGTGAAGATACTTTTTGGCAGTGCTTGTTTCTCTAAAAGAGGCTAATAGCTTCATGATATTACTATGGCATGTCTGCGTATGGTCAACATATACAAAACAAAGCAATCAGAATGGAATGAGATGGGCTTTTTGAGCTGCAAATTCAACTTTTACCACTGACTTATAGTCTTAAATCAAGTCATACACTTTGTCCTTTATTCTATTTCTTTTTAATGAAATTGTGCTATGATATTTTTTAATTTGTTGGATTTTTCTGTTGTTTTCTTTTTTTTCCCATATGGACACAATCACCTCCTCCCTCTGATACTCTGTATGCATGACTATAAGAACATATATTTTAAACAAACAAAAAAAAATGTTACAATCCCCTTGCAAAACTGAATTCCTTTAGAGCATGGGTCATGCCTCCAGGTTGGAGGGGCTCAATACACATTTACAGAATAACCTGAACAGAACCAACAAGCTACTTCCCAAAGCAATTACAATGTGCAGAAAGAACTGTGATTTTTTTCCCTCTGACTTTCACAAAAATAAAGGGCTAATACCACCAGCGGGCAAATTTTGTAAAATTATTCTCCAAAGTGCTTCAACAAAACCTGCCAACACAACTCAAGCCCAAACTTCCCCCATCCTTGCTTTATAGCAAAGGGCCTCACTGGGACAGGCTGCCAGTCACGCCAACCAGAGCCAAATTGTTTAGTGGATCTGGGAAGTGGACAGATGTTCTCCTGGGATGATGGAGACAGGCACCGCCACATATATTTTCACTTGACGTGTTAACCAATATTCTTAGCCAATTATTCAGAGGCGACCGGCAGTTAATGCATGCAAAGGCAGGAGCTAGAATCATCACTCATGGCTCCCACACAGCCCCAGACTCCTGCCAAAGTGTTAAATTCCTCTCCCGCTCTGAAAGACACGGAGTTCATTTTGTGTGCCCTTGGCGGTGCTCCTTGAGGATTACATTAGAACATCTAAAGCTGATTACGGAACGGCCATTGCAGATGAATAAATAGGAGAAAATAAAACAAACACTGAGGATATATGCCTCAAAATACCAAATCGCGGAGAATGGGTTTTACATATAAGAATGCATTTGAGGTCTCAAAGGTAATTACCCCAAGGCACTGGAAGAGTGCAATAAAAACAATAGCAGCTGGGCCACACCAGTGATATACTGTGATAACTGCTATTAAGCTTGTTTGAGGCAGAAATATGATGTAATAAGATCTATCTTTTTAATGGAAAATAGAAAAACGTAATAAGACAATGTCCATTTTATTCAGAGCGATGTCAGCATAAGAAAGTCAACAACTGGAATCTTTGCTTCCAAGCTCCCATGTGTGCAACGTCATCGTAATTCTGACATTGCTCTGGGCTTGAAGCAATGCAAACTTGGATCTGGCAAGTGGAAAGTAAAAAGATAAAAGGATATAATCCTTGTTTCCAAGAAGCTTGTGATGCAAGTCATCATTTTAAAACTAGCATTTTATTTCTGGGGAAGATTGTGTTACAAGAAGTATGTATAATACCAATTTTATAATAATAGTTATATTACTATTTCTTTAATAATAATTTTTGACAAACATATTGATATGTTCAAATATATAGACCTGATTCTGTTGGTGGCCAGTCAGAGAAACATAAAAAGTTCCGAGTTTTTCCCCAAATAGGTAATATTAATAATAGAGGGGATCAGTTAGTTGATGGTGAAAAACTGAATAGGACAGTAAGAGGCCACCCAGGGATGAACAACTGCACGAATAGCTACCACCCTTAGGATGGGACAGAATGGAAGACATGGTACCACTAGGAACTTAAGGCTCCCTGTGCAGGCTGTATCCATGGTGGATGATTGCCCCGTGGAAACCTTGACCATGGAAAGAGGAGCTGGGGGAAGTGAGAACTGGAAAAACAGAGGAGACACAGCCACTGATGCCAGGGAGAAGCGGGAGGAATACCTTGTTTCTCCCTCCCTTTCACTGTGAAGTCTCCTGCCAGTGCTCCCCACTGATGAACTGAGCCAGGAGACAGCTAGCAAGGGGTCCTACAGCCTGTACACAAAGCTCTGTTCTAGTGCAGAGCAGAGCAGAGAGGCTGAGGAGTGAAAGCGAGAGCAACCTGGAAAGGGACCAGCACCGTTTCTAAAGCCCAGCCTTGCAACCTACCCATAATCTCCTTCCTAAATGTCTGCCGTAGTCTACCACCGTTTTCTTTAATTAACCCAGATCTCCTTCTCATCTATTTTCTATACTACAGAGAGAATGATCTCTCTCTTCAAATCCCCTGTATGATCATGGAGGACTCTGGTCTCTTTGAAACCCCTCAGTGTCTTCCACTGCTCTTGGGAAAAGAAAAATTCGGCATGTGACCTGCAAAGTCCTTCGAGCACTGGCGGCACTAGGCTCATCCCACGTACCACTCCCTCATGGTCTCTGCTACTGACTCTGGTCTTGGCTATTCACGGATTCATTCAATTTCTCAGCCAAACTTTCTCAAAGGTCTGCTTTCTGCCAGTCATTTTTCTTCACACTAGAGAAATGGCAGTTAATGAAACAAATGCAGAATAAACTTATCTGGAGTATTTTTTGTTTTAGTGTATGAGTATGAAGGGGCTGACAGGAAGTTAAGACATGAATAAAGAGTTTGTATGGTGGCCAATAATGCTGTGAACACTTTTATGTAACATTAGGGAGCCCTCTCTACTCATGTGATGCTTGAGCAAAGACCTGAAGGAAGTCACAGGGAGCACCTCCTGTGCTATAGTGTACACACTACACACAGAGGAAGAGCTTATGAATCAAAGGAAACAGCAAGTACAAAGTCCCTGAAAAAATACAGTAGATAGATCTGGCCCAAGAGCCCTAGTTGGCTAACCCCCGGTCTAAATTGTCAGTTTAATCTCTTCTAGGGGGTTAGGAGAAGGCAATGGCAAGCCACTCCAGCACTCTTGCCTGGAAAATCCCATGGATGGAGGAGCCTGGTAGGCTGCAGTCCGTGGGGTCGTTAAGGGTCGGACACTTTCACTTTCACTTTTCACTTTCACACACTGGAGAAGGAAATGGCAACCCACTCCAGTGTTCTTGCCTAGAGAATCCCGGGGACGGGGATGCCTGGTGGGCTTCCGTCTATGGGGTCACACAGAGTCAGACACGACTGAAGTGACTTAGCAGCAGCAGCAGCAGCAGCAGCAGCAGGGGGTTAGGAAATGGCAACCCACTCCAGTGTTCTTGCCTGGAGAATCCCAGGGACGGCCGAGCCTGGTGGGCTTCCGTCTATGGGGTCGCACGGAGTCGGACACGACTGAAGCGACTTAGCAGCAGCAGCAGCAGGGGGTTAGGCATTGGAGAAGGAAATGGCAACCCACTCCAGTGTTCTTGCCTGGAGAATCCTAGGGAAGGCGGAGCCTGGTGGGCTGCCGTCTATGGGGTTGCACAGAATCGGACACGACTGAAGCGACTTAGCAGCAGCAGCAGCAGGGGGTTAGGTGGAGCAAATTTTCTTTTATACTTCCCAGAAATTAAAAGAATAATGATGCTGATGTCCTTAGCAGAGACCCAGTGCTTAGACTATAGCATTTGGTTTGCTGTTTTGTTAATTACACAATATAACCAATTCAGGAAGTGGAGGTAGAGGATAAAATGTCCACCAGGGGCAGGGTCCTCAGTGAGGTTTTTATTGAGGAGGCAAAGTTGAGCTAAACCATAAAGAATGCTTGCTATTTATTTAGAATCATGAAGAACACTATACATGTTATATCGTGTCTTCCAACATGTCTATGTAATTTCATAACCACAGAGAAGTTAAGAAACTAAGGGTCCCAGAGCTAACAGGAAATGAAGCCCAACTAGGATTTCAATTCAGGTTTCTCTCATTCATTGCACTATTAGCCTTCTGAATTTGAATGGCTTGGGGAGGCTGGGGATTGAGATTACTGCTTTTTAGATATCAGGAACTATATCACCCCTCCACATCAGTCCATCTCATTAATGCTCAGGTCATTTTTCAGGGATATTGCCCTTACTTCCACATCATGTGGTCATAAAATAATTAGGGTATAAAGATTTAAGAATTTTTATCATATTGTGCCAGGGATATACCAATAGGTTTTAGACAAAACAAGAAGTATCTGCTGTCCATAGTACCACAATACATGATGCCTGAAACTGCTCCAACTCTGAATGAGGTCAAATTCATATCAATTTATTCTCTATGTAATGATTTTCTGAAATACAAGTTCCATGATTTCAAATATTTACCACTAGGCAGAAAAAAATTAACATTTTTTTACCTTCTTTAAATTCTTGTCCTCTCTCTGAACAACAGCAGTGGCTCCCCAAGACATTAAAGGATCACATAATTCATGGCTGTACCCACCACATTAAAGGCTAGTATAAACAGCAGATTTTAATTAAAGCTTGGAAAGAGCATTTCTATATAAGTAAAATAAAAACACAGGTGGTTTTAGTGAGTTCATTCCGAGTCTAAACCCCCTAACACTATTTAGAGAGCAAAGTGGTTAAGGATTTCATTTTCCTGGTCAGCTCTACCCCAGGTAGAAACATCAACCTTGCCATTCCTGACAGCATGGGGTGGTCATGTGTGTTTGGCTCAGGGCCAACTGTTGTATGTTTTAATATTCTCTAACAGTAGAAAAACTCTCTCCAGTAAAATGCCAGGGAGTTTTCAAGCACACATCACCCATGCCTTAAGTTTCAGCTGTCCTACAATTTCATTAGAATCATGATGTCCCTTGGCCCCTGGCTACTGCAATGGCCCCATATACCCAACCACTACCACCATTAGAAGAATGTCATCACCCTTTTGAGTATGTCTTTTTAGAACCTATTTCATCAATTTATGCCTTTGATTCTTTCAACTCTCCTTAAACAATCAGAGGAATAGTTATCTTTGGAGCGTGCATCTGGCTAAGAAATCATCCCAAACTCAAACTAGTGATTGTTCTGCTGACAATCTCTCATCAGCATCATCACTGAATATCTAATTTAGTCTCATTTTGAATGCTGGTTGGACAGCTAATACATAAGTGGAAATCTAGGCTGAAGAAACATTCTTATCACAAGTGCCTTGGGACTAAATCAAGGGCCAGTGTTAGTGAATGGCAGGCACTAATTAAGAAGCACGTAGGCTTTAAAATGGGACTTCTTAGGTTCAAATCCAAATTTAGCTATTTTCTAAATTAGCTGTTTCATTAGTTACGAGTGAGTGAGTGAATGTTAGTCACTCAGTTGTGTCCGACTCTTTGTGACCCCACGGACTGTAGCTCTCCAAGCTCTCTGTCCATGTAATTCTCCAGGCAAGAATACTGGAGTGAGTTGCCATTCCTGTCTCTACAAATCTTCCGACTCAGGGACTGAACCAAGGTTTCTTGCATTGCAGGCAAGATTTTTTACCTTCTGAGCCACCAGGGAAGACCAATAGGGACTAATGAAAGTTTCTTTTTGTTGTTCAATGTCCTCATCTGTGGAATGGGAGTGATGATATAGTAGCTAAGTCAGAAATGTACTTTGAGGTCTTTGTGAGTTAACATATACTAGACATTTAGAGCAGGGACTGGCACATTGTTAGTGCTATAGGAATATTTTCTACAGCTATTGTGATAAGTGACAAAGGTTGAGAGCCTGTGCTATATTAAGTCCTTAACACACATTATCTCATTTACTTGCCAGTCAACTCTGGAGGCTTGTGTTTTTGAGAAAACAGACAGAAATTTATAGCTCAGAGTTTTATAGTGGTAAAATGGAGAAGCCTGTCAGACTCCTAAATTCATGCAACAATAGCAGATTGAAAAGATTTAAGAATATTTTTTCATTGAATAAATGTAAATAAGGGGAGATATCTTCTAAAGTACATATATCTACAAACATTGTGATATATATTTGCATATGGCCATACTTCCTAAGCACAGTGTATGTTTGCAAAGTATTTATATTGGATTGCACCATCTCCTTTAACATGATCAAGAATACTTTCTACCTTAGAACAGATGGTGACTTGGGTTAGAAGCACATTTCAGTAGCATTGATCTTGCAGCCAGCATGTTCTCATTATCCTTGCCCATTTATATGGCTATTTTTGGAAAATTAAAGGTGTAGTTACTTAACAAAGTTTTTATGTTTCCTTGGAATTCTATCTAATACTTCTCAGAATATTCACTCTTAAAATAAAGGTATGATGTATTATGGAGGCTGTTTGGGTTTCCTTGTGGCATTTTTATCTTGTTTAACTTCCTTTACAGGTTATTGATTTCTTAGTGCATTTTACTGCATCATCACTAGCTTTTACATGGCACTGTTAGAGAATAGTTTTGAAAGATTTTAAGTCACAATAACAGGGAATAATTTAAGTGCAAAACTTGAGCATTAAAGCATTTATAGAAGGTCCAATATAGGTAAACAATTGTGTAGGCCAAGTAATATCATCCATTGTTTCTGGTATTTCTCTTTAACATGTAAGTGACAGTTCCTTGTAACAATATTAAAGTACAGTGTAAGGTTTACCCGAATTTTAAGATTGGAAATTACATGATGCTGAATGAATTTTGAAGATTTGGGGAGCATCACATAATTTCAAATTGGACACATAAAATTACATCTTTATATTACATTATAAAATTGTATCTCTGATTTGTATAAAATGCTTCTGTACAGTTTATGACTCTTCACTGTTTTTCCATGTCCCCCTTGAATTAGCCTCATGATTCTTTTACTTGTTGTTCATTGATTTCATTTGAGTATTGTTACATTTGGGCCAAAATGTCCTTTTCAGTGCAAGGCATTTAACACTTCTGTCTCCTGGGCAGAAATATCAGTAACACTAGATATTGTGATGACCAAAATGCCTCTATCCATTTCACAAAACCTGATATGGAGCTAAGATAAATTTCTTTCAAAATCATTGGATGCCACAAAACCATCTCAGCCCATTGACCACCTTTTATGTCTCTTGTATGCTGAGATCATGTTCACTCTTATCTACTCTACCTTCCAAAATAATGAGGACAGAAGAACATGAAGTGAAAGGAAGGAAACTAATTGTCTAAGGAATGAAGTCTGGTACCTGGAAAAAACTCAGAGAGGAATCTAGAGGACAGATTAAACCACATGAAGAGTAATAATAGTAAAGATAGTGATAAATTGAACATATTCTGCATTCCAGGCATTAAGTGGCTTATATGAATTATTTTGTGCCTTTATTTTCATGACAAATCTATGTGGTAAAGGCAAGTAATGACCTAGTTATATAGATAATGGAATGCTTATATGGAGTTGATGTGTTAGTGATTTCTCAAGCTTCCTTGGTAGCTAAACTGGCAGAGAATCTGCTTGCCATGCAGGAGACCCTGGTTTGATTCCTGGGTCAGGTAGTTCCCTGGAGAAGGGATAGGCTACCCTCTCCAATATTCTTGGGTTACCCTCTTGGCTCAGACAATAAAGAATCTGCTGCAATGAAGGACATCTGGGGTCGATCCCTGGGTTGGAAAGATCCCCTGGAGGAGGGCATGGCAACCCACTCCAGTATTCGTGCCTGGAGAATTCCATGGACAGAGGAGCCTGGTGGGCTACAGTCCACGGGATCAAAAAGAGTTGGACATGACTGAGCAACTAAGTACAGCTCAGTAATTTCTCAGGTTTTTTAATTTAAGAAAAAAAGTTCAAATATAAGAAGGAAGGAAGTACATTACAGGGCAAAAGAGAAAGAAGAAAAGCCTTTTTCTTCAAGTTCAGTTCAGTCTCTCAGTTGTGTCTGACTCTTTGCAACCCCATGGACTGCAGCATGCCAGGCTTCCCTGCCCATCACCAACTCCCAGAGCTTACTCAAACTCATGTCCATCGAGTCGGTGATGCCATCCAACCATCTCATCTTCTGTTGTCCCCTTCTCCTCCCGCCTTCAATCTTTCCCAGCATCAGAGTCTTTTCCAAGGAGTCAGTTCTTCACATCAGGTGGCCAAAAGCATAGGAGCTTCAGCTTCAGCATCAGTCCTTCCAATGAATATTCAGGACTGATCTCCTTTAGGATGGACTGGTTGGATCTCATTGCAGTCCAAGGGACTCTCAAGAGTCTTTATCTTCAAAGATCCATATAATGAGGGGTGTTACAATATAATGTTAAATTGACTTTGAGGCTCAAGGATGTGTATATTGACTAAAATTTGATTCAAGTTTTGTAAGTACTTTCAAAAGGAAATGCAAGAGTTCAGCCCAGAAGTGGGAAAACCAGCTAGAAAATGC
Organism: Moschus berezovskii; assembly: GCF_049115385.1. Taxonomy (NCBI): domain Eukaryota; kingdom Metazoa; phylum Chordata; class Mammalia; order Artiodactyla; family Moschidae; genus Moschus; species Moschus berezovskii. The sequence goes on along the minus strand of NC_142464.1, from coordinate 47,115,848 downwards.
TATTCTTATAGTTTCACAGGGATGTTTAAACAGTTTTACTTGGAAAGTAAAACTCATTTTAGTGATTCTAGAGATTACACAGACAGAATATCTAATAAATAGCCAGAATACAAAGTTGATACTCACAATGTTTCTCAGCCTATTAGAAACAATGAGTCAAAATAAACACATGGAAACATATCCAATGTGAGTCCTTTGTTTTGATTCAGAAACTCAACTGTGGAGGTACAGGATGATGAGGTCCCTGTTTGAAAACAGCACATGCAGTCATAATTCTGGGGGTTCAACTATCATCTGTGGTTGCAAAAAAAGACAACTTAGACAAATTTAGGTTGAATTAATAGAACCAAAGTATCATGTCACAGGAAGCAACATTTTTGTTATACTTGCTATAGACCACAAAAAGCAATTACAGTGGCCAAGTTGTGAGATTTTTGAACTACTACTAAACAGAGCATGAGATGGATGCTGGTAGCTATACACATGTCGTGATTTTTTAAAAACTGTCTGCCACATCTAGTGTGCAGGGTATGTGCCTGTACTCCTTGATTAGAGTCCACCAAGCACATTGTTAAGGTATCGTGACCCTTAAGCCCACAGAGCTCAGTGCTTCTTGGAAGTTGTCTTGTGGCAATACTTTCAACAGTCACTACAGATTGACTGAGCTTGTACTGAATATGTCACATTTCATATCCGGGATCTATGCTAAAACTACATAATGATTTTATTTATTATTATTTGGGTTAGAGATTTATCTTGGTCAATTTAATAATAATAATAATGACTCTTGGTTGTTGAAACATTTGAAATAGTTAATGTTATTGGAGAAGGAAATGGCAACCTACTCCAGTATTCTTGCCTGGGAAATCCCATGGGCAGAGGAGCCTGGAGGGTTCCATGGGATCGCAAGAATCAGGCACAACTTGCAACTAAACCACCACCAACAAATGTTATTATGGCTACCTGGCTTTTATAGGAAATGTTATATTTAGTAATCCCACTTTAATCATGAATTTCTGAAAACCTCTATGATAAGAGAATTGAGGAACGTGAGAATGAAGTTCATAACTAACGGGGAAAAAGCAATATGGCCAATATCTGAACATGCAAACATACATGAGTACACACACGCCGAAGTGTGAGTGTATGTGTAAGTGTGTGTCTAACACATTCCAACTAGGCATCTGTCATGATGTGACTTTTTACTGTTTCTACTTAGTGGGAAGTCCTTTCAACTGAATTACTTTTCCTGTAAATTCCAGCTCAATGTGGTTCCAAATGATGGGGGGCTATACATGAGATGTGCAAGAGCTTTAAAAAGAACTGAAGGAAGGATTGGTTTTACATTCAGAAGGCAGGTGCAGGGGTCTTGGCACCATGGCATTTTACAGGCATTCTCCTGATATGCTGGGTCACCTGATTGGCCAGATCACCCACAGTTCCTCTCAGCCAGCAGGTCTCTCCCAACAAATTCTCCACATCCTGGGTCAGATGCGTGATCAAGTTCCGCGGCACAGTACAACAGATTCTAAGAGATAGTAAGTGACAGATGTGGGCTCCTATTTGTCCTCATGGGTTTCTCCACTTGATTTCTTCCTTCCATCTACTGGACCAGCTGTCCTATGAATTGTCCATATCCACCAACACCAAAATACAAAAGACAGACTCTTAAACAGTCCTCCCAAAATTTCATACACTATAGTCACCCAATAAACCCCTTATTATTTATCACTTTCAGTGATTTTGCTTTTCTGATTGAAACCTGACTGATGTACTAACTAAAACATTGAAGCTGGAATTATATCTTTTGTTGGCATGTGTCTAAATACAGACTTTGCCCTTTACTGGTTGTGTTATACTTGGAAGTTTTTTATGAGCCTCAATTTCTTTATTTATAAAATGGGAAAGTTAATATTTTTCTTACAGAGTTAGTATAAGGATTAAATGAGATAATATGAACGATCAATGTACCTCAGTATCAGGCATGCAGTATTACTTCAATTAATTTTAATGGTTATTGTCAGTTGTGGATTTGTCACTAGTCAGGTTATGGTTTTAATACTTTCACTTAATTTCTCAGAGATCTTGTTGTTGTTGTTATTATATTCAGTCACTAGGTTATGTCTGACTCTTTGGGATCCCATGAACTGCAGCATGCCAGGCTTCCCTGTCTTCACTATCTCTGGCAGTTTGCTCAGACTCATATCCCTTGTGTCGATGATGCCATCCAGTCATCTCATCCTCTGTCATCCCCTTCTCCTCCTACCTAATTAAGAGACAATGTATCAAAATTACCTAACCCAGTCCCTGACCTTTCTAAATTATTCAATGAAGCTAAACAGCACAATAAGTAAACAGTATCAATTATACCTTGTATTTTTAATCAATAAATTGAGACTGTTTCCTTAATTCCCATTTATTTTTCTCTTAATGACAATTGCAGGCTTTTCTTTTTGCACAGCTGCAATAAGTTGCTTGTAAATCATTGAGCTTTGTCATCAATATCACTTAATTACAAGGCATTCATTTTCCTACGTTTGGTTGTCCATCCAAAATTCCACTGCTTTCTGATTATTATGCTTATGGACATTCACCTCCCATCTCTTGGGAGCTCCTGAGATATAGGAAAAGGTTTTGCCTGTTAGATCTCTTGTATTCATACTTTCCCCCTCTCTCTGAGCAGTTGAGTCTGTAGTTCAAAACTGAGTTTACTGTCTCCCACTACCTTTCTTCTTCCATTAAGAATTGTAGCAGTGTTCACTTTAGCCTGCCTCTACTTAGCTCCCTTTCATACTCCCAAAACACATTGGAAAAGACCCTGATGCTGGGAAAGATTTAGGGCAGAAGGAGAAGGGGGTGATAGAGGATGAGATGGCTGGATGGCATCACTAACTCAAGAGACATGAATTCGAGCAAACTCCAGGAGATAGTGTAGGACAAGGAAGCCTGGCATGCTACAGTGCATCGTGTCTTAAAGAGTTGGACACGGCTTAGCGACTGAACAATTACTCCAAAGAGGCAAAGCCCACATCTTAGGTATAAAGGAAATTAAATTCTCATATTTGCTTCCCAAACTTTCCAGTATCTTTTTTTTTCCACAAAAAGGGAAATTTGTTATTGAGAAAACATTTCTGTATCACTGAGTTTATTTTAACGGAAAGCATGGAGAGCACACATGTCAACAATATTTGAAGAGAAAAAAAGATATTTCTGTATTCTATGATTTGATTTCTCTATTTTCTGAGCACACACACATCTATTTTCTTTTAAAAAGTTATCTTGGTACATTTTTCTTCTACTTCATGGTCAGTCAGTTAATTTTTGGATGCATTTTAAAATTCAATATTAACTTTATGTTTTTTTAATATTTAAACAAATTTGCAATTCATGTTGCTTATACTTTTAGTTCCAGTTTAGATTTATCCTTAGTGTTTTCTTTTCTCATTTGGACAATCTATACACTGGTACTCCACTTCCAGTTTAGAACTTTGCACCTGATAGTCTAACCAAAGCTCATACCTGTGTTTATGTTCTAACAGATGATAATGATTATCAAGTTAAATTCTTCTGCTTTCACTTAAAGTTTGTTTCCTTTATATCTATGAATTACTTGTGGCTTAGTTGAAGTATCCTGAGAACTTCCTAGATTCTTTTCTTTCTGATTTGTTCTTTTCTTCCCGGTATATAGTTGTTCCAAAGCTGTCTCCTATTTCTACTTGTATTTCCCTGTCCTCAGCATGTTAACAGTCTAGACAGAGCTTCTCTTTGTTTTATTTTTTTTCTTTCACCATGTACCTTCATCAGCTTTTATTGTTGTCGTTCAGTTGCTAAGTTTTGTCTGACACTTTGCAAACCCGTGTACTGCAGAACGCCAGGCTCTTCTGTCCTCCACTCTCTCCTGGAGTTTGCTCAAATTCATGCCCATTGAGTCAGTGATACTATCTAATCATCTCCTCTGCTCTGCCACCCCCTTCTCCATTTGCCTTCAATCTTTCCAGAATCATGGTCATTTCAAATGAGTCAGTTCTTCGCATCAGGTGGCCAAAGTACTAGAGCTTCAAATTCAGCATCAGTCCTTCCAATGAATATTCAGGACTGATTTCCTTTAGGATTGACTGGTTTGATCTCCTTGCTGTCCGAAGGACTCTCAAGAGCTTTCTCTAGCACCACAATTCAAAAGAATCAATTCTTCCATCCTCAGCCTTCTTTATGGGGCAACTCTCACATCCATACATGACTACTGGAAAAACCACACTTTGACTATAGGGACCATTGTTGGCAAAATAATGTCTCTGCTTTATTAATACATTGTCTACTTTTGTCACAGCTTTCCTTTCAAGGAGTAAATGGTTTTTAATTTCAAGGCTGCAGTTACTCTCCACACTGATTTGGGAGACAAAGAAAATAAAATATGTCACTGTTTTCATCTTTTTCCCATCTATTTGCCATGAAGTGATGGAACTGGATGTTATGATCTTAGCTGTTTTAATGTTGAGTTTTAAGACAGCTTTTTCACTCTCTTCTTTCACCCTCATCAAAAAGTTCTTATCCTTGGAGAAGGGAATGGCAACCCACTCCAGTATTCTTGCTTAGAGAATTCCATGGGCAAGGGATCCTGGCAGGCTGCAGTCCATGGGTCACAAAGGGTCGAACATGACTGACTAACAGACACAAGAGACTATGTAGTTCCTCTTCGCTTTCTGCCACTGGAGTGGTATCATCTGTGTACCTGAAACTGTTGATATTTCTCCCGGCAGTCTTGATTCCAGCTTGTGAGTCATCCAGGCCAGCATTTTGCATAATGTACTCTGAACATAAATTAAATAAGCATGGGGACAATATGCAGCCTTGTTGTACTGTTTTCCCAATTTGGAATCAGTCCGTTTTTCCATATCTGGTTCTAACTGTTGCTTCTTGACACACATATAGGTTTCTCAAGAGACAGGAAGGGTGGTCTGGTAGTCCCATCTCTTTAAGAATTTTCCACAGTTTGTTGGGATCCACACGATCAAAGGATTTGGCATAGTCAATGAATCTGAAGTAGATATTTTTCTGAAATTCCCTGGCTTTCTTCAAGATCCAATGAATGTTGACAGTTTGATTCCTGGTTCCTCTATCTTTTCTGCAGTTGTACATCTGGAAGTTCTTGGTTCACATACTGCTGAAGCCTAGCTTGAAGGATTTTGTGCATTAGCTTGCTAGCATATGAAATAAGCACAATTCTATGGTAGTTTGAAGATTCTTTTGCATCACTGTTCTTTGGGATTGGATAAAAACTGACCTTTTCCAGTCCTGTGGCCACTGCTGATTTTTCGTTTGCTGGCATATTGAGTGCAGCACTTTTACAGCATCATCTTTTAGCATTTTTAAAAGCTCAGCAGGAATTCTGTCATTTACACTAGCTCTGTTGTAATGCTTCCTAAACATCGATATCATACAGGATGTCACTCTAGGTGAGTGACCACACCATCTTGTTTAACTGGGTCATTAAGAACTTTTTTTTTTACATAGTGTTTCTGTATATTCTTGCCATGTCTTCTTAATCTCATCTGCTTCTACTAGGTGATTACCATTTCTATGGTTTATCTTGCCCATCCATACATGAAAGTTTCCCTTGTTATCTCTAATTTTCTTGAAGCGATCTCTAGACTTTCCCATTTTATTATTTTCCCCTGTTTCTTTGCATTGTTCATTTAAGAAGGCCTTCCTATCTCTCCTTGCTATTCTCTGGAACACTGCATTCAGTTGGGTATATCTTTCCCTTTCTCCTCTGCTTTTCACTTCTCTTCTTTCCTCAGCTCTTTTTAAACCCTCCTCAGACAACCACTTTGCCTTCTTGTTTTCCTTCTTCTTTTTGATGATTTTGGTCACTGCATCCTGTACAATGCTATGGATTTCCATTCATAGTTCTTTAGGCATTCTGTCTACCATATTTAATCATTTGGATCTATTTGTCACTTCCACTGTATAATCATAAGTGATTTTATTTAGGTCATACTTGAATAGCCTGGTGGGTTTCCCTACTTTCTTCAATTTAAGCCTGGATTTTGCAATATGGAGCTCAAGATCTGAGCCCGAGTCACCAACAGATCTTATTTTTGCTGACCGTATAGAGCTTCTCCATCTTAGGCTGCAAAGAACATAATTGATATTGACCATCTGGTGATGTCCATGTGCAGACTCGTTTCTTGGTTTGCTGGAAAAGGTTGGGTGATATAAATAGCAAGTTCTCTTGACAAAACTCTGTTAGCTTTTGCCCTGCTTCATTTTGTTATCCAAGACCAAACTCGCCTGTTACTCCAGGTATCTCTTGACTTCCTACTTTGCATTCCAATCCCCTATGATGAAAAGGGGATCATTTTTAGTGTTAGCTCTAGAAACTCTTATAAGTTTTCTTAGAATGGGTCTACTTTGGCTTCTTCAGTATCAGTAGTTAAGGCATTGACTTGGATTACTGTGATGTTGAGTGGTTTGCCTTGGAATTGAACCAATATCATTCTGTCACTTTTGAGGTTGCACCCAAGTACTGTATTTTAGACTCTTTTATTGACTATGAGGGCTACTCCATTTCTTCAAAGGGATTCTTGCTCACAGCAGTAGACATAATTGCCAACTTAATTAAATTCACACATTCTCGACTATTTTGGTTCAGTGATTCCTGAGATGTTGATCTTCACTCTTTCCATCTCCAGCTCGGCAATGTCCATTTTACCTTGGTTCGTGGACCTAAGATTCCTATGCATAATTGTTCTTTACAGCATCAGTCTTTACTTTCACCACCAGACACATCCACAACTGAGTGCTGTTTTGCTTTGGCCCAGCCTTTCTTTCTTTCTAGAACTATTAGCAATTGCCCTCTGCTCTTCCCCACTAGTTCAATGGATAGTTTCTGACTGGGGGGCTCATTTTCTGGTGTTATGTCTTTTAGCCTTTTCATAATGTTCATGGAGTTCTAGAGGCAAGAATGCTGGAGTGGGTTGCCACTTCCTCCTCCAGCAGCCCAGGTTTTGTCAGAACTCTTCACTACAACCCGTCCATTTTGGGTTGCCCTGCCCAGCATGACTCACAGCTTCGTTTAGTTACACAAGCCTCTTCCCCACAATAAGACTGACCTATGAAAACTTTTATTACCATTTCTTTTCTGTCCCTCTCCTGTCATCAACAGATAAATGTCTTTTATCAGTGTAGTGTCATATCTATGAATGTTGGTTTTTAGAAGGATATTGGCTTCATAATTCAGTCACTAACTCTACCTATTATTTTTCTAAATCTTCTCAGCAATGATGCAAGCACTGTAAATAAACAAGGAAATACTGGAGCTTCAGACAACTAAGGTCATTTTCTCCATCTAACAAATCCCTTAACCCATAGAGATGCTATAATCACTTTCAGTAAAATTCTCTACCTCTAGTATATTCCATATTTTTGTTCTCAATAATCCAAATAAATATATTTTCTTTTTGCAACAATATACTTGCACCATTTATTTTTAAAGTTTGCTTATGTCATACATTATTAAGATTCCTGTAGGAACATTTCTGCTGCTCAGTATACTATACTTTTTCTTCAAATTCAGCTGCATTTACTTACTTAGCAAATTGATGGCTGATTTCCTTTTAATAAGCAAGATTAGAAATAGTGTAATTCTTTTTTCTTTAATACTTGAACCTTTAAAAATATCAGTAGATCTCTCACTTAAGCTAGAAGGGTAAGTTTTCAGAGGTCTGAAAAAAACCTGACACTTTTGTATTCGATATTTTGACTTTATGTACAAATAAATAGCTTTCAGGGAAGAAGATCTATATTATTTATCAAAATATTCAATTATCATAAATTTAATACTCAACATATCCAGTTGCTATGTCCCAGGCTAAAACACCCAGCATCAATTATTTTATTTGTTGACCACAGGTCTGCCTCTTAGTCAGTTCAGTTCGGATCAGTTGCTCAGTTGTGTCCGACTCTTTTCAGCACCATGAATCACAGCACGCCAGGCCTCCCTGTCCATCACCAACTCCCGGAGTTCACTCAAACTCATGTCCATCAAGTCGGTGATGCCATCCAGCCATCTCATTCTCTGTTGTCCCCTTCTCCTCCCGCCCCCAATCCTTCCCAGCATCAGAGTTTTTTCCAGTGAGGCAACTCGTCTCATGAGGTGGCCAAAGTATTTGAGCTTCAGCTTTAACATCATAGGTATTATTATCTCCTTTTATAGATGAAGACAAGAAGTCCAGGAAAGTTAAATTAATTTTCAAATATTAATAAGTTGGTAAGTAGTAGATAAAAATTTGAATGTAGGCAGACTATAGAACCCACAGTTGGTATACATTTATGTCTATATCGCCCCCCCAAAAAATTTTTAAACTGCAGAGAATTTGCTTTGTAGTAGTATATTTAATAAATACAGTATACTACACAATAGTTTAGCATCAGTTCAGTTCATTTCAGTCGCTCAGTCATGTCCAACTCTCTGCGACCCCATGAATCACAGCATGCCAGACCTCCCTGTCCATCACCAACTCCCGGAGTTCACTCAAACTCATGTCCATCAAGTCGGTAATGCCATCCAGCCATCTTATTCTCTGTCGTCCCCTTCTCCTCCTGCCCCCAATCCCTCCCAGCATCAGGGTCTTTTCCAGTGAGTCAACTCTTCATATGAGGTGGCCAAAGTATTGGAGTTTCAGCTTTAGCATCAGTCCTTCCAATGAACACCCAGGACTGATCTCCTTTAGGATGGACTGGTTGGATCTCCTTGCAGTCCAAGGGACTCTCAAGAGTCTTCTCCAGCACCACAGTTCAAAAGCATCAATTCTTCAGCGATCAGCTTTCTTCACAGTCCAACTCTCACATCCATACATGACCACTGGCAAAACCATAGCCTTGACTAGACGGACCTTTGTTGGCAAAGTAATATCTCTACTTTTTAATATGCTATCTAGGTTGGTCATAACTTTCCTTCCAAGGAGTAAGCGTCTTTTAATTTCATGGCTGCAATCAACATCTGCAATGATTTTGGAGCCCCAGAAAATAGTCTGACACTGTTTCCACTGTTTCCCCATCTATTTCCCAGGAAATGATGGGACCACATGCCATGATAGTTCAGCATAGTATAGCATAAATTCAAGGACGTCCCTAGAAAATTTGATGGTTTCTAAAATAGTTTCTAAGAAAAATCTAACAACATAATTAAAAAACTGGGCACAGGGACTGAATAGAAATTTTTCCAAAGAAGACATACAGATGACTAAGAGGCACAAGAAAAATACCCAATATCATTGGTCATCAAGAAAGTGTAAATTGACATCACTAATCACCAAGAAGTACAAGTCAAAACCACAGTGAGATATATCACTTCACACCTGTCAGAATGGTTATTACCAAAATGAGAAGAAATAAGAAGTGCTGGCAAGGATATGAAGAAGGAACCCTTGTGTACTACTGGTATGAATGTAAATCAGAGCTGTCACTATGGAAAACAATGTGTGAGGATGAATGTTCAGTTGTTCAGTCACGTCCAACTCTTTGTGACCTCATGGACTGTGGTCCACCAAGTTTCTCTGTCTGGGATTTTCCAGGTAAGAATATTGAAGTAGGTTTCCTCTTATTTCTCTAGGGGATTTTCCCAGTTCAGAGGTGGAATCTGTATTTTTGTGTCTCCTGCATTGCATGTGGATTCTTTACCACTGAGCCACTTGGAAGCCCAGAACACAATGTGGAAGCCCCTAAAAATTAAAAATAAAAAAATAGAACCAGGGTTCAATCCACCAGTTTGACTTTTGGATATTTATCTGAAGAGAATGAAAACACTAATTCAAATGGATATATGCAGCATTATTGACAATAATCAAGATGGAATCAACCTAAGTGCCCCCTGATAGATGAATAAAGATGAATAATAGTTTAAAAAAAGAATGAAATCTGGACATTCGTGACAACATGGATGAACCTAGAGGATATTAGGCTATGTGAAATAAATCAGACCAAAAAAACACTAAATACTGAATAATTTAACTCATATGTGTTTTCTAATAAAGAAAATAAATGAAGAAACTTAACAAACAGAAACTGTCACAGATACAGAAAACATTCTGGTGATTACCAGAAGGGAAGAGATATATATAAATAAAATCAAGATAAATGGTTGAGGGAAATTAAGAAGTGCAAGCTTACAGTTACAAAATAAATGAGGTACCGAAAAATGTACAGTGTAGGGAATATAGTCAACAATAATGCAACATCTTTGTATAGTGACAGGGTAACTAGATATCATGTTGGTCATTTTCAAATGTACAGAAATATAAAATCACTATGTTGTGCACTAGAGGAAACATAATGTTGTAGGTCATTTATAATTCAAAAGCAAACAGACTCATAGAAAAGAAGATTAGATTTGTGGTTATCAGAGGTAAGGTGCTGGGAGGAAGGGGGATTGGATAAAGGTAGCCAAAAGTACAAACTTCCAGTTACAAGATAAAGAATTACTAGAGATGTACAGCATACTAAATGTAATAACACTGCTGTATGTTATATATTTAAAAAAAAATGGCTAGGAGAGTAAATTCTTGGAGTTGTCATCACAACAAAAACATTTTTTTAATTTTTTTTATTATATGAGATAACAGATATTCACTTAATTTATTCTGGTAATCATTTCATGATGTATATAAGTCAAATCATTATGATAAATGTTTTAAACTTATACCATTCTGTGTGTTAATTATTTCTCAATAAAGCTGGAAGAAAAGATAAGTAAAACAGTTTCTATAGTGTGCTGAAATGAGAGAAATGTAAGATGCATTATATTTTAATTTAAAATGAGGTACTTATGGCATTGTTATTCATAAAAGAAAGCCCATGTTTTGGTTTTTACTGCCATGAACCACCTCTTTGACCTTCATGATGTCAGTTCTTTACCAGTCTTTAGTGTCTTAACTCTAAATGTATGGGATAAACCTAGAGCAGGATTTTCCAAACCATGCACTTAAACCTATCAGGGTTTTGTACAATAGTTTCAAGTAATAAATTAGTGAGTATTTATATAAATAATATATTTATTTAATTTTATGTATTGGAAAGAATTAATCACCATGTGAAAGTTGTGATAAAGTGACTGAATTAAATTATTGAATTAGAAGGGGTTGATTAATCAAAATGCACTGGTATAATGAAAAAAACCATAAACACGGTAAAGACTTGTGGATGACAATGAACTAGACAATTTTAAGAGTATAAGGAAGACACAGAAGATAAGCTCTACGCCAGTACAGAATCTAGAACATGAAAGTTATCAGATAATAATTAATGAATCGCAAGAATGATTGAATAAATGAATGAATATAATTTGTATGGTACAGACATGTAACCCTATAGAATGAAATATTTCTTTAACACATTTTCATAAAAAACATAATCCATTCAACAAACTCATTCAAAACTTATTTATTTTGAGTCCTTAACTCTGTGCTTAGTAACTGTACCAGATACTAAAGCACAATAGTGATCCAGTTAGGTAGGATATCCAATAATACAAATAATACATGTTTCAAAATATTATCTTCAAACATGACCAGGGTATAATGTTCTCGGGAGTCCAGTAACACCCAAGCTCTGGCCAGAAACCACTAGGTGTTAGGAGTTTTTCTACCTGTGTGTCTAGGGGAACATGTGGGAGCCTTTTAATTCATTTTCCAGGAGAATGGTAATATCACCTATATCTGTTGAGCTACATGTCTACCTTACCCAGATAGGATAGATTCTATCTTTTGTTCTAAGTAATGGTAACTAGCTGAGAACATTTAATAGGGTTCAATTTTTATTTTTTTGGCCAATAACAATGTCAAAAGAAGCAGTGCAAAATTGTGGAAAGCCCTTGGTAGAAAGCCTGACTCTGATGTATCCTTGTGCCTTTGTAAATGTTGAAGCATCCTACTAAGCCTCAGGTGTGTCAAAGCAAACAGTGAAATCAGGATGCTGTGATCTGAGCCTTATAAGAGGAAATGTGAAATGAAACATTGATAATGGTTATTTATTAATAATTACAGTTGGAGCTGACAAGAAGTAAGGATTGGTTGGGATCTGAAACAGTTATATAGATACCAAAAGAGACCTTGGGACCCTAAGGTTGCATTTGAAAAGTGTCTTTGAATCTGACAGAGTTAAAAAAATTTCAAGTTTTTGGTGCTGTGGAAAAATGTCTGAGACCAGATCCCCAATATCGGCCCAATTCTATTTTTGTATGTCTAAACTGATTACTTCATTATAATTTCAATTTGCCGAGAGAAGTGACAGAATCTTGAAATTTCTCCCCTATTTATCTCTATAACTAACTTTTAAAGTAAGTACATTTTAAACTTATCATTTAAAAAACAAGCAAAATGTGTTGAGATACTGTTAAGAAGACCATCGGCAGTCTTGATATCTGAATAGCTTATTATTTAGATAAGGTGAAGAAGGCTCTCCCAGGAAGATGGAACAATCACACTGAAACACAGGAGAGTTAGCACATGTCACTTTCAAGAGACTGTCTGTCTGATTTAAACCCAGGATATACATGGGAAGAAGTTAAAAATGAAACGGTTTCGGTTAATCAGAGACAGCTCATTAAAGATTTTCATGCCAATGTGAGAAGTGTAAACTTAACATATATGGATGCGAAGAACATAAGAATTTGAGGCAGATGTGATCAATCATGTTTTAATAAGGGAAACTGATTAGAGACTAGGTTGAAGACAGGAGCAAAGATTTGACCTACAGAGGTAGATAGCAACATCATGAGTTATATTTTTTGTTATATTTTATATTTTATAAAGTTTTTCACATTATTATTAATGTCTTTTATTTTCCATTAACATGTACTTGTTTTAAAAGAAATAATTTGTTGTATTTTAATAGTTTGTTGACTATTCTTTCATATATGTATTTTAAAAAGTCCAGAGCACGGATTTTATGACAATCAATCTCTTCCTAGTGGAAGCCAATAAAGTTAATAGAGATATTTTGGGAGCTTGTGAAGATGAAAACCTTATGTCTACCACTACCCGGGCTTCCCTGGTGGCTCAGCAATGAAGAATCGGCCTGCAATGCGGCAAACACAGGAGATGTTGGTTCGATCCCTGGGTAGGGAAGATGGCTTTCTAGAAGCTACTGTATTTTCTGCCTGTGAAATCAGAAAATTAAGAGATATATATCTTGCCCCAGTTCCTGACACAGAGCTCCTAAAACTCTTGTAAGTAAGGGTGTTAGGAGAATCTTTTGTTCCATTAATAACAGTTAGTATTTAACCCTGGTCCTGACACAGAGTTCCTAAGACCTTTGAAATTTCCTGGGTAAGAGGAACAGCTTTTGTTCTAATGAGGCAATTCTTTCTGGACTCATAGATAGAAACTGGTCACCAGAAAGATCAAGCCATGGTTAGAAGCTTGAGGCTTTCACTTCCACCTATGTTTTTCCAGGGTGGAGAGACAGGTGGGAAGTAGAATTGATGTGGCTCAGAAGGTAAAGTATCCACCTGCAATGTAGGAGGCCTGGGTTCAATCCCTGGTTGGGATCCCCTGGAGGAGGGCATGGCAACCTACTGGTGTATTCTTGCCTGGAGACTCTCCATGAACAGAGAAGCGTGGCAGGCTACTTACAGTCCATGGGGTCACAAAGAGTAGGACATGACTGATCGACTAAGCACAGCATGAATGATGAAATTTCCTTTAAAATCCCTAAAGTATAGGGTTCAGAAAGTTTCCAGGTTGGTGAACACATTTGTATACTCTCTGAGCCTCAGTTTATTTTTGTTTTGAAAAATGGCATCATTGTAAATACTTCCTAGAATCACTGTGAAGATATAAGAAAACTGAGCCTCAGTTTCATAGCTATTATTACTTACATTATATATATAAATATTTAAATACATATGTATTATTTTGATATAAAAAAACACCAAGGCCTGTTAGACGTGAGGAAATTTTCCTCTCTAGTGTTTGCAGTATAGTTTGGTTTATTAATAATAAAAGTATAATTTATTCAGTTCTTACTATATACTAGGCACAGTTCAGGCTGCTTTACTAGCTTATTATTTTATTCCTAATATTAACTACTATGATTAGATCAAACTACCTACCCATGATCCTAACTTAGAGAAAGCTAAATTGTTAGGCAAACTTTATCCAAAAGTGACTTTCAAAGACTGGGACATAGATTTGTATAGACTAAGAGGTTACCTGTAACTACAGAAACAGTCTTTGCCAGTTCTAAAAAAAAAGAGACCCAGTTAAAATATGGCACATATTTGGTTAGAGATTACAAAATTCTATCTGGATGTAGTTATGATGATTTTTGTACTAGAGTAAATGGCTTCCACATTTGCTCATACATGGATAATTTATTTAGATGGGTGTCAGAATTTTTATATACTTTTCTCAAATCTGGCTTTCCCTGGTAAGACAGTAACTAATGATAAAATTTTCGGCTACGTTGAAATTTTCCATGTGGTAAGGATTAGTATCTGGCCAGTAACAATGTCACAGTAGTGTCATTTTTAAGAGCAATCATTGTTCATGAGTGCAAAGATTATCTTGCTGAAAAAATACCAGTCTTTTCACACAAGGGTTGGTAAAAGAAAATCTCTCAAAATAATGTATCTGGATTGAAATATAATTTTATCATGGACTGAAATGTAAATATCTGCAAGCATAATGTGAAAACTAGAGTACTACCTGAAACAATTTTCAGAAAACCAATGTGGTGGAAAATCTGTGTTCATTTATTTTTTTTTAATTTATTTATTTTAATTGGAGGCTAATTACTTCATATTATTGTATTGGTTTTACCATACATTGACATGAATCTGCCCCGGGTGTACATGTGTTCCCCATCTTGAACCCCCCTCCCACCTCCGTCCCCATCCCATCCCTCTGGTTCATCCCAGTGCACCAGCCCCGAGCATCCTGTATCATGCATCGAACCTGGACTGATGATTTGTTTCACATATGATAATATACATGTTTCAGTGCCATTCTCCCAAATCAACAATCATAACTTTATAGCTAATTAAACTCAGTTTATACTATTAAACTTATTCATCTTTCATATATTTAATATGAATTTCACTTATTTCATATGAATTTCACTTATTTCATTTCATATTTTAATTAATTTCATTTATTGAATATGAATAAATTCCTGTATTATATATGATTAAGCTGCTATATTATTCCATTAACGTTGTACAACGACTTAAAAAAATATTTACTTTTGATGTGGACCAATTTTAAAGTCATTGGTGAATTTGTTACAGTATTGCTTCTGCAGTTTTTGTTTTGGTTTTTTGCCTGTGAGGTACGTGAAGTCTTAGCTCCCTGACCAGGGATAGAACCCATAAAGTCGGTATTAGAAGACAAAGTCTTAACCACTGGATCACCAGGGAAGTCCCTAAAACTGCTTTTACAATTTATAAAACACATAAATATGTTCATGTATGTGTCTGTACATGTATTATTGGTTGTTATAGCAATCTTGTAATATGAATATTAATTTAATTAGCATCATTATCTACTTTTTCTGTGTGAAGAAACTGAAGTTCAGAAGGATAAGTGACTCTTTCAGGGTCAGCAGGATACACATGAAATTTGGATACAAATGAAATTATGGTCCAATCACTTATGGAATACATGGTTAAAATCAAGTCTGGAATTTCTCATGTTATATAACCTTTTTATTCTTCAAATGAGAGACAGTCTTTACAATATTGATGGTATGAATTTTGGAATCAAGCAAACTAGTGCTTCTGTCATGGTCCTGTGTGTACATGGGGTACCCAAGGCATTGCCAGGTCCTTTAAGACAGTCAAGAGCTTCTGTTTCTCTCCTACTAAAGTTATTGAAATACTAGAGACTTTTCTTCTTGCTGGAAGAAAATAATAATGGTAATAATATTAAAAACAGTATCATAGATAACAACTAATATTATCATAATAAAAAAAATAAAGCTATTTTCCATGTATTACATTTAACATCCCATAACTCTTCTTATTAGAAGAGTTAGATCTTATTAGATATTATTACTATTGACAATAGAGAAATGTAAATGCAGAGAAATGTCAGTTCATGAAGATGGTATAACATGACCAGTCATATAGCAAATAAATAATAAAAACCACATAAATATTTCTTACTTCATCACTCACATGCTTTCCTTTTAAGACAAAACTCACAAAATTTTTCATCAAGGAGGAATCTCTGTTACAAAGTGCTTGTTTATTTTTACCCTATAAGACACAGTTTATGAAAACAGTACTGTCTGAAAAACACAAACCATGTATTTTCTAATTCCATTTAAAAATATGTGGGAGAAAAACTGCTTCTCTTTTCAGGGAAATGCTGCACAATTTAAGTAGAGGCATTTTTCCTGCAGTGTGAGATTTTAAAGAGTGAGTAGGATAATTGGGATTTGACTAATAAGAAAGCATTACTTGCCATACACAGATTATTATTAGCTACAAAATAATCAAGATCTGGATCCAGGGAACATGGGAATAATAATTTTATTTCCTCATGAGAAAAACTTGGGAGCACAGAGGTATTTTTGAGTTTATTGTTTTGATAACATCTCCTCTTATTTATTTACTCTCTCTTTTAAACTTTAATGTAGTTTTACTTTGGTTTTATCTTTGGTGATTGTGAACAATGCAACAATCAAAATCACAAGGTCAGGATAAAAGATAACAGCAGAAACTGAAATAGCCGAAAGATTGAAGGACAAAGGAAAGAACATTTATTTATTGATTGCATTTTGTTTAATCAAATGTGACATATCTCTTTGTTATGTAGGATCCAAAACTCCTTACACAATTTCCTTTTATTCTTTCTTAAAATTTATTTTTTTGTATGCAATTTTACTTAGAAATACAGCTATCATGTTAGGAAAGAACACAATTCATGACAAAAAATTCAAGACGCTTAATGTGAGTAGTTATGTATAGTTCATTCCTCTTGATGCTGTTTTTTCTAATTTTTCATGAATATATTATTTTTAAGTCTTCTAAATTATAAAGAAATCTAGATGGAGAACCCAAATTGGATTTAATGAGTCTCATAAATGCTTTCAATGTGCTATACCATATCCATATTAGTCAGCCTCTCCCAGGAGGTTTAGTTTATTTTGTTTTTTAAAAAAGTTGTTTTAGACTAAGTTTCTAAAATTGCTCTCCAAGCCCCAGATGTCATATTTACCCATCATCTGTAACAAAAGCAATGCTTCTTTTTCAGACAAATATCAACTTCATTTTATCTTTAGCATGGAGGCATTGGCATTCTATTCAACCTCATTAGGTACTTTTAACTTGTTTTAGTAATAAGAAATGGAAAAATACCATCTATATTAGTCAAGTTTTCCAGAGAAACAGAACCAAAGGATACTTATTTATGGATTTATTTTAAGGAATTGGCTCATATGATTATGGCAGATAAGCCCCAAGATTTTTAGTCAGGAAGCCAGAGGCTTAGGAGAAAAGATGTAGTTCCAGTTTAAAGGCCAGTAATCTCAAGACCCAGGAAAAGCTGATGTTTTAGTTCAATTTCAAAGGCAGAAAAAAACTATGTCCCAGCTTGAAGGCTGCTGGGGAGGAAGAATTCTCTCGTTCTTGTAAAAGGTCAGCACTTATGATCTATTCAGGCCTACAACTGCTTCAACGAGGTCATCAAATGTGCCAGTGGAGAGAATAGGACTTGACGGCCTTGTTTAAATGACAGTCTCCTATATGATCCTAGTTTACTAGGCTGCATAACCAAGTAACCCAAATGGAGGGCTTGAAAACAGAACTTTATTGTCTCACAGTTCTGGAACTTAGAAGCTGAGCTCAAGGATTTTGTAGGGATGGTTACTTCTGAGGGCTCTCACAGAGAACTTGTTCCATGCCTCTTCCTGACAGTCCTTGGTATGCCTTGATTTATGGAAACAGTCTATCATCTCTGCTTTCATATACACACTGAATTTTCTCTGTATGCATATCTGTCTCCAAATTTTCCCTTTTTATAAGGGCACTAGTCATACTGTACTAGAGCCCATTCTAAAAGTTAATTTTAACTTGATTTATCTGTAAAGACCACATTCCAAGGTAGTCGGGCTTATGGTTTCAACATGAATTTTCAGGGGACAAAATTCAATCCATAACAATATAGTAATCTAATCTAATCTAGTCTAATTTAGACTGTACTCTAAACTAGCCTACTACAGTCTTAATCTAATTAGTTTCCCTCACTCTAGTACTCTATGTTAGCAGGAAACTTTATTTCATTTATTTATTTACTGATGTATCCAAAGTTCCTAGAAGCAACAGTTAGAACTGCACATGGAACAATGAAAACTGGTTCCAAATTGGGAAAGGAGTATGTCAAGAGGGTATATTGTCACCATGCTTATTTAACTTATATGCAGAGTACATTATGTGAAATGGCAGATTTTATGAAGCACAAGCACAAGATTGCCAGGAGAAATATCAGTAACCTCAGATACATAGGTGACACCACCCTATGGAAGAAAGTGAAGAGGAACTAAAGAGCCTCTTGATGAAAGTGAAAGAGGAGAGTGAAAAATCTGGCTTAAAGCTCAACATTCAAAAAATGAAGATCATGGCATCTGGTCCTATCACTTCATGGCAATGAGATGGGGAAACAATAGAAACGGTGACAGACTTTATTTTCTTGGGCTTCAAAATCACTGCAGATGGTGACTGAAGAAATGAAATTAAAAGATGTTTGCTCCTTGGAAGAAAATCTATGACCAACCTAGAGAGCATATTAAAGAGCAGAGACATTACTTTTCCAACAAAGGTCCGTCTAGTCAAAGCTATGGCTTTTTCAGTAGTCATGTATGGATGTGAGAGTTGGACCATAAAGAAAGCTGAGTGCTGAAGAATTGATGCTTTTGAACTTGTAGTGTTGGAGAAGACTCTTGAGAGTTCCTTGAACTTCAAGGCGATCAAACCATTCAGTCCTAAAGGAAATCAGTTCTGAGTATTCCTTAGAACGACAGATGCTGAAGCTGAAGCTCCAATACTTTGGCCACCTGATGCAAAGAGCTGACTCATTAGAAAAGACCCTGATGCTGGGAAAGATTGGAGGCAGGAAGAGAAGGGGACAACAGAGGATGAGATGGTTGGATGGCATCACTGACTTGATGGACTTTAGCTTGAGTAAGCTCTGGGAGTCGGTGATGGACAGGGAAGCCTGGCGTGAAGCAGTCCATAGGGTGGCAAAAGTCGGACACGACTGAGCTAATGAACTGAGCCTGAGACTGATGTGGAAAAAATAAATAGATTATTATTTTCTCCTTTACAGTTCCTTGCATTTTCAGATTTTTATAAAATTATGTATTGCCATTGACACAACTAAGCAACTGAACTGACTGAACTGAAGTTCCTAGAACATGTTTGATCTAGAATGAGCATTCACACATGTTTATTAAAAGAAATAAATAAATGATGTTTATAAAAATTTGAGGAATATTTTCTGGTACAGGAAGACAGCTAACCTATATTAACTGTTATTATTATAATACATGTATCGATCCTAAGAAGACATCTCTGAATGTTCTTTTCCAGAACATTCAAGGTGACGATAAATTACAGTGAAACTATTAAGCAGACCAGAATTTGAATTTGTATAAGTGCATTGCTTCACAATAGGCTAATTTGTAAAGTGTTTATTTATTCTAATGACTAGGATATAGCTCAAAAATTTTAAGGAGTAATATTCATTAAAAAATTATATAAAACCATGTATTTGTTAATACCTATCACCTAGTTTGATCATTTAGTGATTCACCAAACACCATTCAGTATTTCTTCAATTATTTTTAAAATTCATATGTGTCCATAAAACATAGATGGTGATATTTCCAAGTGTCTTGTAAATCTTTTATGTGATTTCCAAATGTGTGTGTGTTATATATCTTTATTCAATTTATCTTAGAAAATGGCATCATTATGGGGAGAAAAAAATGAATAATGAGTCATTAATAGGGTTTGAAAGTACCCACATTATTTAAGACCTCCTTCTGTGTGGATCACAATAAACTGTGGAAAATTCTGAAAGAGATGGGAATACCAGACCACCTGACCTGCCTCTTGAGTAACTTGTATGCAGGTCAGGAAGCAACAGTCAGAACTGTACATGGAACAACAAATGGTTCCAAATAGGAAAAGGAGTACGTCAAGGTTGGATATTGTCACCCTGCTTATTTAACTTCTATTCAGAATACATCATGAGGAACACTGGGCTGGATGAAGCACAAGCTGGAATCAAGATTGCCAGGAGAAATATCAATAACCTCAGATATGCAGATGACACCACCCTTATGGCAGAAAGTGAAGAGGAACTAAAATGCCTCTTGAGGAAAGTGAAAGAGGAGAGTGGAAAGGTTGGCTTGAAACTCAACATTCAGAAAACAAAGATCATGGCATCTGGTCCCATCACTTCATGGGAAATAGATGGAGAAACAGTAGAAACAGTGTCAGACTTTAGTTTTTTGGGCTCCAAAATCACTGCAGATACTGATTGCAGCCATGAAATTAAAAGACGCTTACTCCTTGGAAGGAACGTTATGACCAACCTAGATAGCATATTAAAAAGCAGAGATATTACTCTGCCAACCAAGGTCCATCTAGTCAAGGCTATGGTTTTTCCCGTGGTCATGTATGGATGTGAGAGTTGGACTGTGAAGAAAGCTGATCGCCGAAGAATTGATGCTTTTGAACTGTGGTGCTGGAGAAGACTCTTGAGAGTCCCTTGGACTGCAAGGAGATCCAACCAGTCCATTCTAACGGAGATCAATCCTGGGTGTTCATTGGAAGGACTGATGCTAAACCTGAAACTCCCATACTTTGGCCACCTCATGCAAAGAGTTGACTCACTGGAAAAGACTCTTATGCTGGGAGGGATTGGGGGCAGGAGGAGAAGGGGACGACAGAGAATGAGATGGCTGGATGGCATCACCGACTCGATGGACATGAGTTTGAGTGAACTCTGGGGTTGGTGATGGACAGGGAGGCCTGGCGTGCTGCGGTTCATGGGGGTCACAAAGAGTCGGACACGACTGAGCGACTGAACTGAACTGAACTCTCCTTCTTTAATGATTCAGTTCAGTTCAGTCGCTCAGTCATGTCCGACTCTTTGAGACCCCATGAATTACAATATAAATGTAGATACATATTCCTAGAATTAAAATTCAGAAACACTGCATCTCTGTCCTCATACAGAAGAGACACCATAAGATTAGTAATTAAAAGTTAGGTTTTTTCACTTTAACAATATTTAGGTCATTGGCCTACAGAGTCATAGTAAAGATAAAATTCGCCCAGATTAACACCATATGCTATCATTCAGAACCATAAGTTCTGGTGATGAATTTTTCAGTTTGGATTAATGGTGCTGTCTCTGTAAGAATGATAAGCAGTTTACCCTCTCCCCCGCCACATTAACTATTGAGTCCAAGAAAACCTTCATCAGATCTGCCCCAAATCTAGGCCTTCAAGGTCCCTAGATATTGCCAAGTCTTAGGGGTATGCAGAATAAGTTATAGTTAAAATATTGTCCAAAAGAGCCCATATGTTTGAGCAGACTGCATTTGCCTTGACGGGAGAATGCAAGTGTTAAGACAAATCATGTCCAGGTTGTCTTAAAACTGAATTAAGACCGGAAGGAAGATGAAAATTTTAGTCAAGGGAGCCAGGAATCTTAACAGATATCCTCCTGAAATTAGCAGACATGAGTGGTGGCCAAAACACCCTTCATCATTCATATTTTTTTCCCCTGCTAGATAGAGGTAAAAAACCTTGAATGAAGCAATATGAGTGTTTTTAGTTTTCTCATAACCATATGAAAAAGCTTAAATAAAACCCAATAGTGATACCCAGCTGGCTCATATTCTAGAGTCTAGATAAATAATGTTATCAGCAAACAAAAATAATATTTTAGACTATTTGTTTCATCTATAAGAGGTTCATTTCATATTGAATCTCTGTCTTAACGGTTAAGATATGTTCAGTGACTACTTTGAGTATTACTCAGTTATATGCTAATTTCTAAAGTTACTTGGAAAGAATAATCAGTACTCTTTGAGGAGACCAAATATTGAGAGATTTCATCTCATCTGTTCTTTTTTGTCATAGCTTTTGCCCAGAGATGACCAAGGCCCATGTCTCAGAGGTAATAAGGCCCTATTTTGTGTCTTAAAGTAATGTGATTGGTGCCAGGAAAAAAATAAGACAGGCAATGGGGTTAGGGATTGCTAAAGGTGATTCCAGGTAGGTTGATCAGGAAAGGTTTGAGTGAGGAGGTGAGGTTTGGTGGGGGTTATACAGGTGTTTGAGAAAGATTGTTCTAAAGACAGGAAAAAGTAAGCAAAGAGATGACTATAATAACCCATGAGAGAGATATTTGCCCTTAGGAAAGGGTCCTAGCAACAGAAGGGCCTCAGAGTGGTTCTATTCTGGATGTATTTTAAATGCAAAGCTAAAAGATTTGTGGACTAATTAAATGAAAAATTTGAGAAAGGGGAGTCAAGCAGGGACTCAAATTTTAGCTTATGGTTTAACTATTAACTGAGATGAGGAAGAATTAAACTGAGCAAGTTTGGAAAGAAAAACTTAGGAACTCAACCGTATACTTACAATGTTCAATTGCCTATTAAGTATTCACATGAAGAAATTTTAGCAAGCAATTAGAAATATGAATTTGGAATTTGAGAGAATTCTGGGATATACATCTACACAGATGAGAGGTAGGTAGATAGGCAGATAGATACGTAGGTTGATAAAATGAAGAGTCAGATGGTACTAATGTCTCGAATCTAGATGTTTTAACTATGAAAAGTATGCAGACTTCAAGGCAGGTATATTCAAGGATCAAGCATTAAGAATGTAGAAAAAATAAAGCCCAGGAATATGTTTCTTTAATGCCAATAAAAACACATTGTTCTGTTGTATCAAATGTTTTCAATAGCTCAAGTGAGATGAATACAAAAAACTGATTATTAGTTTTAGTAGGTGACCTTGTGAAGAATAGTTATGAAGGAATGGTGGAAGCAAAAGTCTGTTTAGAAGAGTTTCAAGAGAAATTGGGAAAGGCAAGTTGGAATCATCAGGATAATTAAAACTTTTGTGAATTTGTAACTGCAAAACAGAAGAGAAATGAGGCAATAGCTGGAATGGTGGTTCAAGACAGGAAGGAGATTCCTTAAGATGGGAGAAATGACAGAAGTATGAATGGCTAGAGTCATGTATCTGTGTTTGTGAGAAGGATGCAATCTTAGTAAAAGTGAGTGTAGTTAATCCATAGTCACAGGCTGCAAAGGAAAGTATCTGGGTACAGATTCAGATGGGTGAGCAGATGTGGTGGTAGGAGCTTTTAGATGTTCTCCATTGATTCTTACAATTTTCTCCGGTACACAAAGAAAAGGTCAATGTTTGTGAATGATGATGGAAAAGGAGGTACTGGAGGTTTGAGAAGACGATAGAAAATGGTGTGTGAAAGATCAGAACAGAGAACAGATTTTGGAAATAAAGTATCTTGATTGCTGAACAGCAATAAAGATAAGATTATAAATCATGAATATATAATAACACCTGTTATTATGCTCCATGTTTTCTTTAAGTTTGTTTGTCTGCATGGTTTAGTACAGGGTCGGTAATTTTTTATCAAGCAAGGAAAACAAGACAGTAATGGTATAACACCATTGAATGTTGATGAAAAGAAGGGGTTATAAAGGATATTCGTTGAACTTCAAAGTGTCTCCTTAAACCACTGTTTTGATTAGAATGACTCAAACTGGTTCTGATAAGCTGGCCCCTCTGAGTGGTACAATATATCTAGCATTTCTATGAAATACGAATGTCTATATGTAGACCCCCTCAGGTCATGTGTACAAAAGCAGAAACAGGAGTAAAATTAGGTAAAAGTTGCTGCTGCTGCTGCTGCTGCTAAGTCACTTCAGTCGTGTCTGACTCTGTGCGACCCCACAGACGGCAGCCCAACAGGCTCCGCCGTCCCTGGGATTCTCCAGGCAAGAAACTGGAGTGGGTTGCTATTTCCTTCTCCAATGCATGAAAGTGAAAAGTGAAAGTGAAGTCGCTCAGTTGTGTCCTACTAGTAGCGACCCCATGGACTGTAGCCCACCAGGCTCTTCCATCCATGGGATTCTCCAGGCAAGAGTACTAGAGTGGCTTGCCATTGCCTTCTCTGAGGTATGAGTTCAGTTCAGTTCAGTTCAGTCGCTCAGTTGTGTCCGACTCTTTGCGACCCCATGAATCACAGCACGCCAGGCAGCCCTGTCCATCACCAACTCCTGGAGTTCACTCAAACTCATGTCCATCGATCGGTGATGCCATCTAGCCATCTCATTCTCTGTCGTCCCCGTCTCCTCCCACCCCCAATCCCTCCTAGAATCAGACTCATTTCCAGTGAGTTAACTCGTCACATGAGGTGGCCAAAGTATTGGAGTTTCAGCTTTAGCATCAGTCTTTCCAATGAACACCCCAGGATCGATCTCCTCTAGAATGGACTGGTTGGATGTCCTTCCAGTCCAAGGGACTCTCAAGAGTTTTCTCAAGCACCACAGTTCAAAAGCATCAATTCTTCAGCGATCAGTTTTCTTCACAGTCCAACTCTCACATCCATACACGACCACGGGAAAAACCATAGCCTTGACTAGACAGACCTTGGTTGGCAAAGTAATGTCTCTGCTTTTTAATATGCTATCTAGGTTGGTCATAACTTTCCTTCCAAGGAGTAAGCGTCTTTAATTTCATGGCTGCAATCAGCATCTGCAGTGATTTTGGAACCCCCAAAAATAAAGTCTGACACAGATTCCACTGTTTCCAATATATTTCCCATGAAGTGATGGGACCAGATGCCATGATCTTCGTTTTCTGAATGTTGAGCTTCAAGCCAAATTTTTCACTCTCCTATTTCACTTTATCAAGAGGTTTTTTAGTTCCTCTTCACTTTCTGCCATAAGGGTAGTGTCATCTGCATATCTGAGGTGATTGATATTTCTCCCGGCAAACTTGATTCTAGCTGGTGCTTCTTCCAGCCCAGCATTCCTCATGATAAAATATGCATATAAGTTAAATAAGCAGGGTGACAATATACAACCTTGACATACTCCTTTTCCTATTTGGAACCAGTCTGTTGTTCCATGACCAGTACTAACTGTTGCTTCTTGACATGCATAGAGGTTTCTCAAGAGGCAGGTCAGGTGGTCTGGTATTCCCATGTGTTTCAGAATGTTCCACAGTTTATTGTGATCCACACAGTCAAAGGCTTTGGCATAGTCAATGAAGCAGAAATAGATGTTTTTCTGGAACTCTCTTGCTTTCTCTATGACCCAGCGGATGTTGGCAATTTGATCTCTGGTTCTTCTGCCTTTTCTAAAACCTGCTTGAACATCTGGAAGTCACGGTTCACATATTGCTGAAGCCTGGCTTGGAGAATTTTGAGCATGACTTTACTAGCGTGTGAGATGCGTGCAATTGTGCGGTAGTTTGAGCATTCTTTGTCATTGCCTTTCTTTGGGATTGGAATGAAGACTGACTTTTTCTAGTCCTGTGGCCACTGCTGAATTTTCCAAATTTGCTGTCACATTGAGGGCAGCACTTTCACAGCATCATCTTTCAGGATTTGAAATAGCTCAACTGGAATTCCATCGCCTCCACTAGCTTTGTTCGTAGTGATGCTCTCTAAGGCCCACTTGACTTCACATTCCAAGATGTCTGGTTCCAGGTGAGTGAACACGCCATCGTGATTATCTTGGTCGTGAAGATCTTTTTTGTACAGTTCTTCTGTGTATTCTTGCCACCTCTTCTTAATATCTTCTGCTTCTGTTAGGTCCATACCATTTCTGTCCTTTATCGAGCTCATCTTTGCATGAAATATTCCCTTGATATCTTTAATTTTCTTGAAAAGATCTCTTGTTTTTCCCATTCTGTTGTTTTCCTCTGTTGCTTTGCATTGAACGCTGAGTAAGGCTTTCTTATCTCTCCTTGCTATTCTTTGGAACTCTGCATTCAGATGCTTTTATCTCTCCATCCTTTGCTTTTTGCTTCTCTTCTTTTCACAGCTATTTGTAAGGCCTCCTCAGACAGCCATTTTGCTTTTTTGCATTTCTTTTCCATGGGGATGGTCTTGGTCCCGGTATCCTGTACAATGTCATGAACCTCCGTCCAGAGTTTATCAGGCACTCTATCTATCAGATCTAGTCCCTTAAATCTATTTCTTACTTCCACTGTATAATCATAAAGGATTTGATTTAGGTCATATCTGAATGGTCTAGTGGTTTTCCCTACTTTCTTCAATTTAAGTCTGAATTTGGCAATAAGGAGTTCATGATCTGAGCCACAGTCAGCTCCTGGTCTTGATTTTGCTGACTGTATAGAGCTTCTCCATCTTTGGCTGCAAAGAATATAATCAATCTCATTTTAGTGTTGACCATCTGGTGATGTCCATGTGTAGAGTCTTCTCTTGTGTTGTTGGAAGAGGGTGTTTGCTATGACCAGTGTATTCTCTTGGCAAAACTCTATTAGCCTTTGCCCTGCTTCATTCCTTGCTTCAAGGCCAAATTTGCCTGTTACTCCAGGTGTTTCTTGACTTCCTACTTTTGCATTCCAGTCCCCTATAATGAAAAGGATATCTTTTTTGGGTGTTAGTTCTAAAAGGTCTTGTAGGTCTTCATAGAACCATTCAACTTCGGCTTCTTCAGCATTACTGGTTGGGGCATAGGCCTGGATTACTGTAATATTGAATGGTTTGCCTTGGAAATGAACAGAAATCATTCTGTTGTTTTTGAGATTGCATCCAAGTACTGCATTCCGGACTCTTTTGTTGACCATGATGGCTACTCCATTTCTTCTAAGGGATTCCTGCCCACAGTAATAGATATAATGGTCATCTGAGTTAAATTCACCCATTCCAGTCCATTTTAGTTCACTGATTCCTAGAATGTCGACGTTCACTCTTGTCATCTCCTATTTGACCACCTCCAATTTGCCTTGATTCATGGATCTAACATTCCAGGTTCCTATGCAATATTGCTCTTTACAGCATTGGACCTTGCTTCTATCACCAGTCACATCCACAACTGGGTATTTGTTTCGCTTTGGCTCCATCCCTTCATTCTTTCTGGAGTTATTTCTCCACTGATCTCCAGTAGCATACTGGGCACCTACCGACCTGGGGAATTCCTCATTCAGTATCCTATCATTTTGCCTGTTGATACTGTTCATGGGGTTCTCAAGGCAAGTATACTGAAGTGGTTTGCCATTCCCTTCTCCAGTGGACCACATTCTGTCAGACCTCTCCACCATGACCCGTCCGTCTTGGGTGGCCCCACACGGCATAGCTTAGTTTCATTGAGTTAGACAGGGCTGTGGTCCATATGATCAGATCAACTAGTTTTCTGTGATTATGATTTCAGTCTGTCTGCCCTCTGATACCCCCTCACAAAACCTACTGTTTTATTTGGGTTTCTCTTACCTTGGTCGTGGAAAATCTCGTCACAGCTCCTCCAGCAAAGTGCAGCCGCTGTACCTTACCTTGGACGAGTGGTTGGATACCCTAAAACTTCAGTCCTGGATTTTCCATGTGGCATTAGTGATAAAGAACCTGCCTGCCAATGCAGGAGACAGAGACACAGGTTCAATCCCTAGGTAAGGAAGATACCCTGGAGGAAGGCATGGCAACTTACTTCAGTATTCTTGCCTGGAGAATACCATGGACAGAGGGCAGAGGAGCCTATCAGGCTATGGCCCACAGGGTCGCAAAGAGTTGGACACAACTGAAGTGACTTAGCACATACACACAAAGGGTTCAGTCCTGTTCAGAATATTATTAAGTTAAATGCTTAGAAAGAATAATCAGCATTCCCTGAGGAGATGAGTGGTACAATAAAATTGTATTACAATACTCCATTTCAGTTGTTTATGTTTGTCACAAACAGTTCCCCAGATGATAAAAGTCCATGTCCTGCGGGTAAGGAGAACCTTGGTTTTAAAAGCCTCTTCTTTTTAGACATTTTTGTTACTTAATATAATTCCTCACAATTTTAGAAAATTTCCCAAAAGGCATGCAGAGAGGCAGGGCCATCCTGATTTGTTATTGGCACAAAAAGCCTTGAAAATCCAATGGCTTATAAAATGTGTAAGATCTGCAGTCATGAAATACATTAAGCAAAAACCTTGTGTAAGGTCTAGATGATATAAGATGTTTAGGAAGATCACAGTTCCAATAAATCAAGTATACCATCTAAAGCAAATGACCATGGGGATTTAGGAGTTAGACTCAATTCATTTGAACACAAGGTTTTCAAATATATGAGAGATCTAGCATTACAGTTGCGAGGTCCACAAAGATCGCTTTAGGTTATGCTTTTGGTGAAGTATACACTGTTACTTCATGGTGTGGCTTAACTCTACTATACGCAGTGCTTCTTACTGGCCATTAGAGAATATCAACATAACTTAGAAAAAAAAAAAGTGAAAGCTAAAATGAGGAAAATAAAGCCAGACATATAAATGTTTAAAAGCAAAAAAGATATACAGGTAGACCTTGCTTTCTTTGCTGAGGGACGCCTTGTTGAAGAGATGGAGTCCTTATGGTTGGTGACCCAGTATGGATTAGAACACTGCGACTGACTTGTACTATTCACTTTCATTCATGATTCTTCATTTTATCTAAAGACGAAAACTCATTTCTGCCAAGATCTTTATATTAAAAGTACGGCATAGTGTGTAGGTTCATACTGTGTAGATAGTCAAAAGATCATGAATAAAACTGCCTCCTGGTGCTTCCCTGCTGGCTCAGTGTTAAAGAACCCACCTGCCAATGCTGGGGACACAGGTTCAACCCTGGTCTGGGAAGATCCACATGCCTCAGAGGAACCAAGCTCATGTGCCTCAACTATTGAGCCTCTGCTCTAGAGTCTGGGAGCCGTGACTACTGAAGCGCACTTACTCTAGAGCTCATGCTCCTCAACAAGAGAAGACATCACAATGAGAAGCCTGCACACTACAACTAGAGTAGCCCCCACTCAATGCAACTAGAGAAAACTCTCACAGCAACAAAGATCCAGCACAGCCAACCCCCCCCACCCCCCAAAAAAAAAACAACCTGTCTTCTGTTGTATACTCAGGAATTGTATTCTATCAAATCTTTAGAAACCATTCACACCATAAAAGAATATAAGGGCTTGAAGGGTAATCAGTAATTATCGAGTCCAGTCCATTCTCTACAGAAGAAATAGAGGTCCAGAACATAGAATTTACTGAGCTAACTTGGATCAAAACCAGATTCACACCATACTTATTCCATTATATCACAGTGATGGTTGTTATCAGCTTGTCCTGTTAAAATTTTGAGCTAGTGGCAAGTGCTACTTCTACTCCAGAATACCCTATAAAAAGGATGTCAGATAGAGACATGGATGTTAACTGCAATCAACAGCTAAAATGTTCAGTAGTAATTGCTTTTTATGTCCACTTAATGGAATATTAAAATATCATTATAAATAAAGTTGCTGATGAATATTTATTTACTCTAGATTATTGCTAAAGGGAAGACAAAATATTCAGATAGCAACATAATAAATATAATATGATACTAATTTGCCAGTTAAATTGAGAGTTAGCAGGGATGATATAGACCAAAGAGTTAAGATTTACCTAGGGTCTTTTACCTCCTTTCTATGCCACTTTATTTCCCCTCTATTTTTATAATGAATATGTTTTACTTTAATTATCAGAAATATCCTATTTTTAAAATTTCATTTTTGAAGTATATTTATGTGATACACTGTGACTAATTCCTTCTTCTTTTCTAACTGTAAGAGCTATTTGCAGATTCATTATTGGGTACGTCTCAAGCCAGATAAAGGTTTCCTAAATCTGTAAACATGAAAGCAGTCATTTCCTTTCTTGGCTTCTACTAAAAACCTTCACTGATCACACAAAGGAGAGGAAAATACATTTGCAGAATGAGAATTTGACTTTTAAAAGTGAGATTCAATCTCTGTGAGTGCATAATCATTAGAAAGTGACAAGACAACCAACTTCCTTATATCTAATTTTAGATTCCTGTGGATATCTAATTTCAGAAAATGCTATAATCACTGTTCAATGCTCACACTAGTAGAAATTTCCAAAGGAAAACTTAGTAGGTAAAAATTACTTAATCTGTCCAAAAACATCTAAATAAAAAAATACATAATAACCAAAGATTCTGATATTCTGAATCCTGATAATACTAAGGAAAATGACACATAAAAAACACAGCAACAAGGACAAAAGGTAGTTCTTAATGTATTAAAAAGTGCTGACCTATAGTGAGAGAAATTAATTGGTAAGGGAACAATGTCCCTCTCTCAAAGGATCTTATTCCATAGCCATGAAATCTAAAGAGTGATTGCATCTAGCTGAAGGCCCCATGAGCTGTGAAAATTATTTGAATAGGAAATGTGCACACATAAAATTCTCCAAGCATTTATATAAGCCTTCGTGTCCCCAAATTATAGTTTAGCAGGTGTTGTTACAAATATAAATACAAACTCAGTCTTTACAGAATATTTTGAAGTAAAATTCTAAAGCACCTAAAGAAATCTACTCAGATTTTTAAAAAGTATTTAATTTCTAGTAAAATAATATATATTAACTGTAGATATTCAGCAAGTCACATAGCCTCTTAAAATGTCAAATTTTATGAAGACACACAAATTGTATGCTCATAAACATTCATAGTCTTGCAAATATTATCCTCTGACCATCACATTCCTTTATTCAACAAATATTCATTGAGTTTTTATCATGTGCTACATATTATTCTAGACACTGAGGAAAAACTGTGAACAAGACAAAATATCTGCCCTAGTGGAATTTTATTCTATTGAAAGGCATGCATTGTTAAGGAAAGAGTTATCCTGCATTATCTATGTGAATATAATAAAGAACACATGTATAGCATCAAACAACAATTCTGTACAATGTATGAATAAAAATAATACAGATATGACTGTGTACTCAGAAAAGAATCAATTCTAATAAAAATTGTGCATATCTTGAGAGATTATTTAGACTATATGAAAACTCAGTTATACATTAAAAGCTTGCACATAATTCTATAATAGTTAGGATCTTAGGCATTAAGCTAACATGTAAATACCACGCTGTTGGAGGAAGTATTTGAATGCTTTACATAATATATTCGTGGTGATGCAGAAATAGGGATCTCTTTTTTAGATCTTTCTCTAATAATAAAGAACACAGCTCTGGAAAAATAAAAAAAAATACAAAATAGATTTCTAAAGTGATTTCATCCTTTTACACTCCTTCCAATAAAGTGTGAGAATTCCAACTGGTTCACTAACTTCCAACATTTGTTCTTATTGTTGTTGAGTGTGTACTGATACCTCATTCTTCTTTTTTCTTAATTGTTATTTTATAGATTACAGTGATTGGTTGTCCCTATAGATTGCTTTGTGGAGTGTCCAAATTTTTTGCTCATTTTTAAATTGGTTTGTCTTTTTATTAATCTGTTATAGAAATTACGTATATATCCTGGATACCAGTCTCTGAACACATATCACATTTTATAAATATTTTCTCTGCATCTGTGGCATTCTTATTATTTTTCCAAGTATATCTTTATTGAGAAAAAATTAAACTTGTATTTAATTTTTGATGAAGCCTTAGTCTGTCAATTGTTTTTTAACTACAACTGTTTCTTTGTCTCTGGTCTAAAAAACCTTTGCACAACCTAAAATTAGAAGCAATGCTCTGATGTTTTCCTACACAAGCTTTAAGTGTTCAGTTTCTATGTTTCAATTTATGATGCATGTTGAATTATTTTGATATATTCTGTGATGCAAAGGACAAGTTATAGTATGTATTTATTCCAGTATGATTTGTTGAAAAGAAAAACTCTGATTGCATTGGCATCTTTTGTAGAAAACAAAGGACAGAGGGACTCAGTCTACTGCTGGGCATTCTACTCTATTCTGCTGATCTGTTTACTGATCTTTAAGTCACTACCATATTTCTTGATTAGATAGCTTTGTAGCAACTTTCAAAGATGTTTAATATAAGTTCTCCCACTTGATTCTTTCACAAAATTGCTTTAGAGAGTCTAGATACTTTGCATTTTCATGAAATCCTGCTGGTATTATATTTAGGACTCCATTTAATCTAAAAATCAATTTGTGGAGAATTGAAATATTAACTATACAAAAACTTCCAATCCATGAAGCTATCTATCTCTCAACTTAGTTTTTAGCATATCAACATTCTACAGGAATACTGACTTTATCTTTTAATGACATTAGTTATTACTTGCCAGACTCATATCTTTATTCTAGATACTGCCCCAATTTTTCACTGGACCACTGGACACTATGCTCAGTGTCCTTATACCTGTTTGCTCCATGCGTATATTTGAGTACCATTCTGAAGACACTAAATTTGACACCTGTGACCTATATTTTGGTTTTCACAGAAGAATTGCATAAAACAATTAACTGTTTTGACCTCCTTACTGTTACTTCTACTTTTGATGCTATCCCACCCTTTTTAATACTTTCACTAAAATCTTACATTCTTTAAAGTGAGACTGGAATATTTTTTTTTGGTGTAGTCTTTCCTGAACAATTCAGACAAAATTCATCACAAATGGTATTAATTATTTATGCCTTTCAAATTCCTCTCACATATGACATGGCATATTTTATGATTATATGTTGACAATTGATTTGTCTAAAAACTTAGTATGTATGAAATATACATATAAAAGCCTTCCTAAGTGATCAATGCAACGAAATAGAGGAAAACTAAAATGGGAAAGACTAGAGATCTCTTCAAGAACATTAGAGATAGCAAGGGAGCATTTCATGCAAAGATGGGTACAATAAAGGACAGAAATGGCATGGACTTAACAGAAGCAGAAGGTATTAAGAAGAGGTGACACGAATACACAGAGCTATACAAAAAAGATCCTCACAACCAAAATAATCATGATGGTGTGATCACTCACCTATAGCCAGACATCCTGGAGTTCAAAGTCGAGTGGACCTTAGGAAGCATCACTATGAACAAATCTAGTGGACATGATGGAATTCCAGCTGAGCTATTTCAAATCCTAAAAGATGATGCTGTTGAAGTGCTTCACTCAATAAGTCAGCAAATTTGGAAAACTCAGCAGTGGTCACAGGACTGGAAAAGGTCAGTTTTCATTTCAATCCCAAAGAAAGGCAATGCCAAAGAATGTTCAAACTACCGTAAAATTTCACTCATAGCATACACTAGCAAAGTAATGCTCAAAATTCTTCAAGCTAGGCTTCAACAGCATGTGAACTGAGAACTTCCAGATGTTCAAGCTGGATTGAGAAAAAGCAAAGGAACCAAAGATCCAACTGACAATATCTGTTGGATCACAGAAAAGGCAAAAGAATTCCAGAAAAATCTACTTATCCTTCACTGACTATGCTAAAGCCTTTGAATGTGTGGATCACAACAAACTGTGGAAAATTCTTAAAATGATGGGACTACCAGACCACTTTACCTGCTTCATGAGAAACCTGTATGCAAGGCAAGAAGCAACAGTTAAAACTGGACATGGAACAACATACTGGTTCCAAATTGGGAATGGAATAAGTCAAGGTTATATATTGCTACCCTGCTCATTTAACCTCTATATAGAGTCCAGTTCAGTTCAGTTCAGTCGCTCAGTAGTGTCCGACTCTTTGCAACCCCATGAGTCACAGCACACCAGTACACCTTGTGAAATACCAGGTGGGAGGAAACACAAGCTGGAATCAAGATTGCGGGGAAAAGTATCAATAACCTCAGATATACAGATGACACCATCCTTATGGCAGAAAGTGAAGAGGGACTAAAGGGCCTTTTGATGAATGTGAAATAAGAGAGTGAAAAAGCTGGCTTAAAACCAACATTCAAAAAGCTAAGATCATGACATCTGGTCCCATCACTTCATGGCAAATAGTTGGGGAAACAATGGAAACAGTGACAGACTTTATTTTCTTGGGCTCCAAAATCACTGCAGATGGTGACAGCAGCCATGAAATTAAAAGATGCTTTCTCCTTGGAAGAAAACCTATGATAAACCTAGACAGTGTATTAAAAAGCAGAGACATTAGTTTGCCAACAATGATTTGTATAATCAAAGTTTTGGTTTTTCCAGTAGTCATGTATGGATATGAGAGCTGGACCATAAAGAAAGCTGAGCACTGAAAAATTGATGGTTTTGAATTGTGGTGTTGGAGAAGACTCTTGAGAGTCCCTTGGACTGCAAGGAGATCCAACCAGTCCATCCTGAAGGAAATCGGTCTTGAATATTCCTTGGAAAGGCTGATGCTGAAGCTGAATCTCCCATACTTTGTCCACCTGATGCGAAGAAATGACACATTAAAAAGACCTTGATGTTGGGAAAGATTGAAGGCAGGAGGAGAAGGAGATGACAGAGGATGAGATAGTTGGGTGGCATCACCAACTCGATGGACATGAGTTTGAGCAAGCTGTGTGTGTTGGTGATGGACAGGGAAGCCTAGCGTGCTGCAGTCCATGGGATTGCAGAGTCAAACACAGCTGAGCAACTGACTGAACTGAAATGATTTTATTTTTTATGGTATATCATAACGTATTTTGAACAAGTAGAAAACATAAATAGAAGGATATAATACATATTTTATACCAGTGGTTTGCAATCAAAGTTTTTTTTTCCCTCAATTCAAAATAGTTGGCATCATTTTGGTTATCACAGCTGGAGCAGGATTGGGAGGTTTGCTACTGGCATCTAGGGGATAGAGACCAGAGAGCCTTCTAAATATCTCAATATCCTACAATGCACAGGACTGTTCCCCAGCAAAAAATTATTGCCTCGTATACTAATGGTACAGAGGTTGAGAATTTTCGTCTAAACTCACCACTTAGCTGCATCAGAATTTTTTTGGGGGGGGGGCATATTTTGCCACATCTGTTCCAAATTCCTCCACTTTTAACTAATAAACTGTTACATATATTTTAATCATTTATATAATTCTGATCTTATTCTTTACCTTCCCTCATCAGAGATGACCACTACCCTAAAATTGATGTTCTGGTAACTCCCTATATTTGTAGATTATATTTTATTTGTATATAAAAAAAACTATGACTATGTTTTGTTTTATATACGTATCATACCTATATATTAGGTATCACGTGATAAGATATCTTACAAATTTCTTTTATCCACTCAATGATAAATTATTACTTAGGAGAAGGAAATGGCAGCACATTCTAGTATTCTTGCCTGGGAAATCCCACGGATAGAGGAGTCTAGTGGGTTACAGCCTTGGGGTCACGATTGGGACATGACTTAGCCACTACGCCACCACCACCACAAGGTTATTATTAAAATTTCCCAAATTTGCTATTCATAAATCTAAGTCATTTGTTTTAAAGTTGTATAACCTTCATTGTGTATCTATACAATTATTCATGGGTAATTAGTCTAACGTATATTTTGCTGTTTAAAATTATACCCCATGGCAAAGAGTGCTATGATGAAATTTCTTGTTATACATTTCTGCTTCAGTAGTGAGCATCAAAGAATGGATGGTTTTGAATTTTAGTGCTGGGGAAGATTCTTGAGAGCCCCTTGAACTTCAAGGAGATCAAACCAGGCAATATGAAAAAAAGTTAACCCTGACTATTCTTTGGAAGGACTGATGCTGAAACAGAAACTTCAATACTTAGGCTTCCTGATGCAAAGAACCACATTGGAAAATACCCTGATGCTGGGAAAGATTGAGGGCAAAAATGGAGAAGGGGGTGGCAGAGGATGAGATGGTTAGACAGCATCACCGACTCAGTGTACATGAATTTGGACTAACTCCAGAAGATAGTGGAGAAAAGAGAAGCCTGGCATGCTGCAGTTCATGGGGTTGCAAAGAGTCAGACACCACTTAGCAAATGAACAATAATAATAAAAAAGTGGACTAGATTGGTTAGAGTCCTCCAGTTGTTCACCCAGAACCTCAGAATGTGACTTTGTTTGGAAACAAAGCTTTGGCAGATGTAATCATACTAAGGTGAGGCCATACTGAATTAAGGTGGGTCTTAATTCAATGACTTTGTCCTTAGAAGAGGGAAATTCACACACACACACCTACAAAGGACTTAGAAAGCATGCACGCACCATAAGAAAGACAATGCAAATATTAGAGTGATCTACAACCCAAAGACCTCCAAGAATTGTCCAATACCATCACTAGCTGGAAGAGAGATGAGACAAATTCATCTTCAAAGTCTCCACGAAAGTACCAATCTTGCCACCCCTTGAGTTCAGACTTCTGGTCCTCAATAACTATGAAAAAATATCTTCCTGTTGTTTTAAGCCACCCAATGTGTGGTGATGTGTTACAGCAGCTGTAGGAAACTAAAGCAGGTAGTTATGTTACTTTCACTTAGTAATTAAACTAAGGAGTAGAATTACTGGTATGTAGAATCTATGCATCTATAAATTATTAGAGTTGATGAGATATTTTCCTCATACTTTCTCCTACATTGATATCATCAGACTCTAATTTTTTAAATTCTGATGGGTGAGACAGAATTTCATTGCTTTTTACTCACTTTTCTATAATTATTAGTGAGGTTTGTATGTTCACACAATTTTTTATTTGTTCACTTCTATTACTATGTGGACTATCTGTTTATATGACTTACTCGTGTTGTGTGTGTTTGTCTGTGTGTATGTGTGTAGGGGTGGTGCTACCTTCAATAGATAATAATAAGTAGGGTTATATAATGTTTTCTGGATACTAAATCTTTGTCTAATATACATTACAAATATCACCTCAAAGCCTATGGATGGTCTTTAAAATTTGTATATATTGTCTTTTTAGCAGAAGTTATTTATTATGTTTATTAGTCTTATTTTTATGAGTTGTTCTTAGTTTTGATGGAATAATTCATTCTAATTAACATAAAGCTATTCTCTTACATGTAAGACTAAAAACTACATCTGAAAGTTTGATAGTTTAATTTTAATATTTATGTTTTTAATATATGTGGAATTTGTTTTTGTCCGTGGTATGACACAGTAATCTACTTTAAGCAAAGAAAATCAATGTTCCTCTCACTGTTTAGTGAGCAATATCTGTTCCTTATTTGGTTGAAATGCAACCTCTGCCTTATAAATAGTGTGTGTGTGCACGTCTGTGTGCACATCTATGTGTGTGACTACAAATTTTCTGTCTGTTCTAGTAACCCATTTGTCTATTACTGTCCTTATATCATGTGGCCTTGATTAACGTACTTTAAAAGTAATTTTAATATATGAGAGAGCCAGTTACCCAACTTTGTTCTTCTTAAAATATATTTTAGATATTTTCAACTCTTTATGATTCCATATGGATTTTGAGATAAACATGTCAAATTTCCAATAAACCCTAGAAAGATTTCAATTAAAATTACATTGATTTTATACATTAATTTAGTGTCATATGACATGTTTTATGATGTTGGGTCCTGTCATTCAGGAACATTCATCTGGTTTATTGTTTTTTAAAAATGGATTAATAAAATTTAAAATTTATTTGTAATATTCTTGTACTCAATTGTTTTACATTTACTCATGTTTTATGGTAGCTCTTGCTATTATGTGTAATAATTTTTCTCATTTTTAATGGCTATTAATGATGCATAAGCTCTGTGCCCTCATTTGTCCTCAGCATGTTTACTGTCATTGTATGGCTGTTAATAATTAATAGATATTCTTGATTTTATAATGAGTTAAAATCTATTTCCTGAAAATAAATGATAATTTTATCTCTTCCAATTGTCATACAAAATTTTGCCCTGCTCAGGGAGTTCATTAATATGGGTAAGGGTGAGTACATTTAACTTCTGCATAATTTTAATAGGACTATTTCCAAAATACCATGTTTAATCATGATGTTTCTTAAGGAGCAATGAATGCCTTTAACAAAGTAAAGACATTTCTTTTTATTTTGAGCTTGCTAGGTTTTCTATGGTGAATTAGTGACACACTTTATAAAACTTTTCCAAGTAACGGGCAATCAATGAGTAATCACAAACAAATCCTGCCCAATAATTTATAAATACTGTTGTTAGCAGGTGACAGGTTCTGCTCCATTATAAAAAGTGTGTTTCTGACATTTATTTACGTAATCTTTTTTATGTTAAGCTTTGAATTTCTTTAAATGTGACATTAAACATGTGTCACCAATTTTAAACTTAATACAGTACATAAAGTGTTTATAAGAACTATATGCATTTCTGAGTGTTTATGTACTTAATCAAAGTATTTTTATGCTCTTTTAAGCATATATTTATTTAATCAGGCTTTAACTGTTTTAGGAAGTGGAAAATGGCTGAACCATATGTGAGATTTCAGAAGTACCCTGGAAAGAAAGTGAATGAAACATCAGAGGAGAGATGAAATAGATTATGAAACAGAAATGAAACTCTCTGGGGGAACACTGGCAAAAAACAAGAGATAAAAGACTATATATGAGAAACCACAAAACACAAACATTGCAATGTGAGAAATGCAAGATATTGAGGAACAGAAGTTAACATTTAAAATGAATGTAAAACTATTTTTAGGAACAACTCTTGAGATTGACTAGAATAGCATAGGTAATGTTGAATTAAGTAGTGCCAGTTACTTTATCTTACGTATCAATTACAAACTGTTTTGGAAAACTCTATTGTTCTACTTTGTATGTTGCCTAGAATGTCTCACTTTTTGAAATGTATTTTTAGTTTCAGGAATTCTATACTGTAATTGTGGCCAGAAGATATTAAGAAGAGGTGGCAAGAATACACAGAAGAACTGTACAAAAAAGATCTTCACGACCCCGATAATCACCATGGTGTGATCACTCACCTAGAGCCAGACAACCTGGAATGTGAAGTCAAGTGGGCCTTAAGAAGCATCACTACGAACAAAGCTAGTGGAGGTGACGGAATTCCAATTGAGCTATTTCAAATCCTGAAAGATGATGCTGGGAAAGTGCTACACTCCACATGCCAGTAAAATGGGAAAACTCAGCAGTGGCCACAGGACTGGAAAAGGTGTCTTCATTCCAATCCCAAAGAGAGGCAATGCCAAAGAATGCTCAAACTACCGCACAATTGCACTCACTCACATGCTAGTAAAGTAATGCTTAAAATACTCCAAGTCAGACTTCAGCAATACGTGAACTGTGAAATTCCAGATGTTCAAACTGGTTTTAGAAAAGGCAGAGGAACTAGAGATAAAATTGCCAACATCCGCTGGATCATCAAAAAAACAAGAGAGTTCCAGAAAAAATGTTTATTTCTGCTTTATTGACTATGCCAAAGCCTTTGACTGTGTGGATCACAATAAACTGTGGAAAATTCTGAAAGAGATGGGAGTACTGGATGACCTGACCTGCCTCTTGAGAAACCTGTATGCAGGTCAGCAAGCAATAGTTAGAACTAGACATGGAACAACAGACTGGTTCCAAATAGGAAAAGGAGTACATCAAGGTTGTATATTGTCACCCTGCTTATTTAACTTATATGCAGAGTACATCATGAGAAACGCTGGGCTGGAGGAAGCACAAGGTGGATTAAAGATTGATGGGAGAAATATCAATCACCTCAGATATGCAGATGACACCACCCTTATGGCAGAAAGTGAAGAAGAACTAAAGAGCCTCTTGATGAAAGTGAAAGAGGAGAGTAAAAATTTGGCTTAAAGCTCAACATTCAGAAAACTAAGATTATGGCATCTGGTCCCATCACTTCATGGCAAATAGATGGGGAAACAGTGGAAACAGTGGCTGACTTTATTTTTCTGGGCTACAAAATCATTGCAGGTGGTGATTGCAGTCATGAAATTTAAAGATGCTTACTCCTTGGAAGGAAAGTTATGACCAACCTAGACAGCATATTAAAAAGCAGAGACATTACTTTGTCAACAAAGGTCCGTCTAGTCAAAGCTATGGTTTTTCCAGTGGTCATGTATGGATGTGAGAGTTGGACTATGAAGAAAGCTGATTGCCGCAGAATTGATGCTTTTGAACTGTGGTGTTGGAGAAGACTCTTGAGAATCCCTTGGACTGCAAGGAGATCAACCCAGTCCATCCTAATGGAGATCAGTCCTGGGTGTTCATTGGAAGGACTGATGTTAAAGCTGAAACTCCAATACTTTGGCTACCTGATGCAAAGAGCTGATTCATTTGAAAATACCCTGAATTTGGGAAAGATTGAAGGAAGGAGGAGAAGGGGACTGCAGAGGATGGGATGATTGGATGGCATCACCGACTCAATGGACGTGGGTTTTGGTGGACTCCGGGAGTTGGTGATGACAGGGAGGACGGGCGTGCTGCCGTTCATGGGGTTGCAGAGTCAGAGATGACTGAAGGACTGAACTGAACTGAATCGTGGCCCTAGGAAACCAAGTTCAGCATGGTTGCCTAGTGACAGCAAGAATAGCACAAAGGGAATGAGATTGAATGAAGGAATAGCAAATACCGTTTTCCAAACATCACTCCAAGACCTCACTTAATGGAATGGTGGGGAAAATCTTTTTACTCTTCCTAATGTTTTCTCTCTGTATATGTATCCTTCAACTCTCTAAGTCTCAGTCATCTCTTTCACGTCTCTTCCTCTGACTATCTCTGAGTCAGTTTCCAACTCTCTATATGCACAGAAGTCAATGATAGAATTGACCAAAGTTTTCTGTATTAAGGGATAGATCTAGCAATAAAGAGCATGTTTCAAAACTTCTATGTTGTCCTGGCTAATTAAAAATAACCACTTATCCATACATTGTTGTGTTCACCATACAAAATGTAGAAATTTAATTTTTCTCTTCTTTCAGTTCAGTTCAGTTCAGTTCAGTCGCTCAGTCGTGTCCGACTCTCCGCGACCCCATGAATCACAGCACGCCAGGCCTCCCTGTCCATCACCAACTCCCGGAGTACACTCAAACCCAACTGACAAATAAGTTGAAAGAATCTCAAACTCATTCACATAATTTAAATTACAACTCCAATACTTTGGCCACCTCATGCGATGAGTTGACTCACTGGAAAAGACTCTGATGCTGGGAAGGATTGGGGGCGGGAGGAGAAGGGGACGACAGAGAATGAGATGGCTGGATGGCATCACCGACTTAATGGACATGAGTTTGAGTGAACTCCGGGAGTTGGTGATGGACAGGGAGGCCTGGCGTGCTGTGGTTCATGGGGTCGCAAAGAGTCAGACACGACTGAGCGACCGAACTGAACTGAAAGAGCAATTATTCAGCAGTAACAGTTTAAAGGTATTTTCTCATTTGCTGAACTTTTAATCCATGAGTTAAAAGCCTATTTAAAATTAAATAATTTAAACATTACACCACTGTGTGATAATTAAGCACTGAATGGATGTTAAAGAAGAAATACACATATATGTTTTTAAAACATAGTTTTATTCATTATAGTAATTAGTAGTCATAATACAAACATTTTTATATTCTGATATTAAAAATCTCAGAAATTAAGTACAGCTCCTCAAGAAGAATCTGAACCCTGTACCTTT
Organism: Moschus berezovskii; assembly: GCF_049115385.1. Classification (NCBI taxonomy): domain Eukaryota; kingdom Metazoa; phylum Chordata; class Mammalia; order Artiodactyla; family Moschidae; genus Moschus; species Moschus berezovskii. The sequence continues at coordinate 47,074,246 of NC_142464.1, read as the reverse complement.
CACTTGTCTGTAGGAAGAGTTATTTGCTTAAAAAATGCAGCCTTTTCCAAAGTAGATTGTGGGTTATAATAGACAGATGACCAACATGAAAGAAGAAGGACAAGCCAAAGTTCTTCTTAGGTGCCATACATGCTTGGCACTTCTGCTTGCATGATCTAATTCAATCCACACAAGCCTATTGTGCACTATGATTGCATTATTTTGAAAGTAAGGTTAAAAAACTTAAATCAGATTAAATATCCTGAGAGAGTTAATGAAGTTGACCTTTGAATCCTACTCTATTGGATTTGAACTTTGTAGTTTTTTCCTCCTTATAGCATTGAATCACTAGGACAATCATGTTTATTATACATAAGTCAATTATTCATCTAATACAAAATCTGTACTAAGATATAATTATGAAATGAAATAGCTTAACAAGTAGAACAAAGGAGCTCTTGGATATTTGGAATGCAGAATATTTACTGAGCTATGTAACTACCTCATATTTCATTCAAGAACAATCCTACAAGAAAATTGGAGTTTAGGTGGTAGGAGATAGAAGAGGGGCAACTCTAGGGATGGCACTATATCCCCAGGTACTTTCATTCACAATATTTATAGAGTAAAAACTATAAACCAGTCACTGGTTTATAGTTGCTAGGTGCTAGGCCTTGAAATGCAGTCCCTCAATTAATCATGTGAAATGTAAACCATGAATTCAGTTCAGTCGCTCAGTCGTGTTCGACTCTTTGTGACCCCATGAATCGCAGCACGCCAGGCCTCCCTGTCATCACCAACTCCCGGAGTTCACTCAACCTCATGTCCATCAAGTCAGTGATGCCATCCAGCCATATCATCCTCTGTCATTCGCTTCTCCTCCTGCCCCCAAGCCCTTCCAGCATCAGGGTCTTTTCCAATGAGTCAACTTTTCTCATGAGGTGGCCAAAGTATTGGAGATTCAGCTTTAGCATCAGTCCTTCCAATGAACACCCAGGACTGATCTACTTTAGGATGAACTGGTTGGATCTCCTTGCAGTCCAAGGGACTCTCAAGAGTCTTCTCCAACACCACAGTTCAAAAGCATCAATTCTTCAGCATTCAGCCTTCTTCACATTCCAACTCTTACATCCATACATGACCACTGGAAAAACCGTGCATTAGAGAAGTTAAATAATCTCAAGGACTCACAACTGCTAAGGCATGAAATTCATCCCTCAATTGATTTTTCTATAGAGATAATACAGTAACCAATTTTTGATGACATAAGATTTCAGATAGAAGATCATATCTCTGGGAGATCATATCCATACACATACAAATATATCTATACTCATGTACACACACATATATTCTGATAATAAAACAATCTCAACTATATATCCAATAATTTTCAAGGTAAAGCTCCTGTTTCTCTACAACTTTGGAATGACAACTCTTAAATAATGATGACATAAACATGTATTTATTTCATGCTTTTCCAAACAATTTATGTCAAAGTCTATAAATCTACTTGAAGTTGTGTTCTACCTATTTACAAGAAACCATGACAATATACAAAGGTTTTGTGTGAAGGGAAAAAAAAGTGTTTCGGACTCCACTACTAAAAGTTTCACAGTCAAGACTCAATCCACCAAAATAAGAACAAAGCAGTCATAATAATGGCAATACTCTACTTCCTTATTTAAAAAGAGTGTAAGAATTATAGTCATGAACTCAAAAAATGTTTCATCATGACCACGGCCTTAGCAGAATTTATTGCTTTATCATTTTTAATTAGTCTGTGATTTTTTTTAAGTTCAGTTCCGTATTTAGGAAAGAGATAAAAATAATCACAAAAAACTAAAATAAATGCAATTATCGTAATAAAAAATGCAGGAATTTGAAAAATGGAAAAGGAAAAAGAAAACAAAGAGCTGGTTCTTTGAAAAAAAAAACAATATAAAATGGAGATAACAGGGAATTTAAGAAAGAAAACAAATATGGAAAATTAGACTAGAAAAGAAATACAAATATAAATCATGGCCTAACTTTGTATGAGAAAATACTTTGCACAGCTACTTGTTTTTAGAAAATTTCATGGAATTGCAGGTTTTTTTTGTTTGTTTTGAGAAAAAACTTACTAAAAGTAAACCAAAAGTAAACCAACAAGAGATTCAAAGCATGAATAGATAAAAACCATAAAAGAAAATGCAAAATAATCAAAGAAATGTCTTCTAAATATTGCAAACTAAAGAAACTTACAGGTGAGATATTTAAAAGTTTTATTTAAAAAGTTTAATTTATATGCTCTATAAACTGTGATAATTAAACATGATGGGATATTGTATGCTTTATTTTATGAAGCACATTTATACCTGACAAAGGAAGCATTAAACAAAAATATAAAACATTATGGATATAAATTAAAAAATATTTTAATACATGAAACACTAAAAATGGATTTATCATGGTATTTAAAAAATAATCTATCTTGAAAAAATAGATTTACTCTCAGTATGAACATGAAGAATTTTACAAATTCAGTTCAGTTCAGTTCAGTTGCTCAGTCGTGTCCGACTCTTTGTGACCCCATGAATCACAGCATGCCAGGCCTCCCTGTCCATCACCAACTCCCGGAGTTCACTCAAACTCATGTCCATCGAGTCGATGATGCCATCCAGCCATCTCATTCTCTGTCGTCCCCTTCTCCTGCCCCCAATCTCTCCCAGCGTCAGAGTCTTTTCCAGTGAGTTAACTTGTTGCATGAGGTGGCCAAAGTATTGGAGTTTCAGCTTCAGCATCAGTCCTTCCAATGAACACCCAGGATTGATCTCCTTTAGAATGGACTGGTTGGGTCTCCTTGCAGTCCAAGGGACTCTCAAGAGTCTTCTCCAGCACCACAGTTCAAAAACATCAATTCTCCGGCAATCAGCTTTCTTCACAGTCCAACTCTCACATAAAAATTAGATTAATATTTGAGTAAGAACACAATACAAATTCCATACAATAAAAGATTCCACTAATGATAATGTCTAGAAAAGGGAAAAAATGTTCTTCTCAATCTTATAAAGCAAATGGCAACGTTTTACTTGCTGGTTAAAAACAACAGATGTCACAGTTAAAATGAGGAACACAATGGACGTTATAAATTTGCATTTTTGGTAACTTTAACAAATACTGGAAATTAATTTAATGTTGTATATTAAAAGTCTTAGAAATGATCATACCATAATAAGACTTCTAAGAATTAAATATGTAATCAAAGATTTATATAAGAGGGTATCTTTCAGTCCTCTGCTGTAAATTCTCTAATGACCCCATCTCTCTCAGAATGAAAGGTTGCCTTCAGTGTCCCTACGGTGGCCTAGAAGACACATTCCATTTGAGCCTGTGTTAACTATTGGAACTTGACTCCCCTATTTCTCATTTCCTTTTCCCTCTTTCAACTCGAACCTCTCTGTCCTTGTTCTTGTCCTTCAAATACACTAGGCATCTTCCCACCACCACACAGGTGTTTGCCTTCGAGATTCCCTTTGTTTAAAATTTTGTTTTTCCCTATGGGTATGGCTTGCTATTGTAGTTGTACAATCACGCAGTCCTGTCCAACTCTTTTTGTGACCCCACGGACTGCAGCATGCCAGGTCTCTCTGTCCCTCATCATTTCCTGAGGTTTGCCCAAGTTCATGTCCATTGCATCAGTGATGCCATCCTGCCATCTCATCCTCTGATGCCCTCTTCTCCTTCTTTCCTCAATCTTTCCCAGCATCAGGGAGTTTTCCAATGAGTCAGCTGTTTGCATCAGAGGATCAAAATAGAGGAATTTCAGCATCAGTCCTTCCAACGAGTATTCAGGGTTAATTTCCCTTAAAATTGACTTCTTTGATCTCTTTGCTGTCCACTTTCCCACACCACAGTTTGAAGGCATCAGTTCTTTGGTGCTCTGCTTTCTTTATAGTCCAGCTCTCACAACCCTATGTGCCACTTGGGAAGACCACAGCCTTCACTAAATGGACCTTTGTTGGCAGAGTAATGTCTCTGGTTTTCAACACACTGTCTAGGTTTGTCATAGTTTTCCTGCCAAGAAGCAAATGTCTTCTGATTTCATGGCTGCAGTGATCATCCACAATGATTTTAGAGCCCAAGAAGAGGAAATCTGTAACTACTTCCACCTTTCACCCGCCTTTGTGTTGCTATTTTGATTCACTTTTATAGCATGTAAAGTGAATCAATATATCACTTGGAAAATAAGCAGCAAGAAAATAAAGATGTCATTTATTTTAAAATAGAGTCTCATGAAGGAATAAACCACTAAAAGAATAGTGCTTGCTTGTGTGCTAAGTCACACATGTGCAACTCTTTGCAACCCTATAAACTGTAGCCCACCAGGCTCCTCTGTCCATGGGATTATTCTGGCAAGAATACTGGAGTGGGTTGCCTTGCCTGTCTCTAGGATATGGTCCCAACCCAGGGATCTAACCTGCGTTCTACTGTATCTCTTGCATCGCAGGCAGATTCTTTACTGATAAGCCACTGGAGAAGCCCAAACATATGTTAAAAAAATACATAAATAAAATTGCTATAGTACTATTTTGAAAATCAGAAATAGAAACAAAACTTACAACAAATAACATACATATATATATATACAGACTATATCAATCATTTATTCATGTATTCACTTGTTCAGTAACTGGTGACATATTATGTTCCAAGAATTGTGTTTGGTGCTAGAGGTTCAAATATCTTCATGAAACACGAAATATTAGAAAAGGCAGATTATAAAAGTAATCAATTAGAGTATTGGACAGCAAGGAGATCCAACCAGTCCATCCTAAAGGAAATCAGTACTGAATATTATTGGAAGGACTGATGCTGAAGCTGAAACTCCAATACTTTGGCCACCTAATTCGAAGAACTGACTCATTTGAAAAGACCCTGATGTTGGGAAAGATTGAAGGTGGGAGAAGGGGATGACAGAGGATGAGATGATTGGATGGCATCGCAGACTCAATGGACATGAGTTTGAGTAAACTCCAGGAGTTGGTGATGGACAGGGAAGCCTGGCGTGCTGCAGTCCATGGGGTCACAAGAGTCAGACACGACTGCATGACTAAACTGAACTGAAATGAGAGTACTATTTGAAACATGGTCATCACAGAGGTAATGAAAGAAATTACTTGACTTTTAAAATATTTAGGAGCAATGTAATTCAAGTACTGTTTACCATTTAGAGAGCTGGTGGTTTAGTCGCTAAGTCATGTTCAACTCTTGTGACCCCGTGGACTGTAGCCTGCCAGGCTCCTCAGTCCATGAGATTCTCCAGGCAAGAATACTGGAGTGGATTGCCATTTCCTTCTCCAGGGGATCTTTCTGACTCAGGAATCGAACCCAGGTCTCCTGCATTGCAGGCAGATTCTTTACCAACTGAGCTACAAGGGAAGCCCATTTAGAGAACTACTGATATGTAATACAGCACTTTTGTTGTTGTTTAGTTGCTAAGTTGTGTCTGACTCTTTTGTGACCCCATGGACTGTAGCCCACCAGGCTCCTCTGTCCATTGGATTCCCCAGACAAGAACACTGGAGTATGTTGCCGTTTATTTCCTTCTCAGGGGATCTTCCCAACCCAGGGATCAAACCTGTGACTCCAGCCACTTCTCCTTCATTGCAAGCAGATTTTTTTTTTTTTTTCTGTACTGCTGCAACCCAGGAAGGCCATTTGTATTAACATGTATATATTGAATTCTAATACAAAGCATCAAAATGCCCTACCAAAAATGAGGGGAGAGAAAAAGGAAAGAAACTCACTTTTTATGCTAATAATATACAAAATGCCTCTTTGTTGCCAAATGAAGACTGAAATTACCTTCTATATAAAATTTGGCAAATCATTGACCTGGCAGATTGCCTAATGTTTCTGAGGATCAGAGAAAGATGTTAAAGAAAGATGTCTGGTGAGACAGCTTAAAAGAGATGTGTAGGGTGATTCTCAAATTTCTGTGGTTCTTAGAAAATGGATCTATCTTATGCTCTTAAGCTCTGATTTGAGAGTCATGGAGAATTGGTCAACATGTGCAATACAAACTTGCTGGAAAGGCAACAAGGACCAACAATACAAAAATTAGTTATCAAGTTAGACTGCCAACTATTGTTCGAGAGCAAATAGGACTTAATAATTAAGAAATCCATGATGGCAAAGGAATGACTTAATTTGTTTTAATTAAGAGAGACACACAAGGACTTACATTTCATCATTTTGAGACATAAATTAGGGCAACTGTGGAGAAGTGAAAGTTCTTTTTTTTTCAAGTAAGGAGCCATTTTTTATATTATATCATTAGGGAAATGCAAATTAAAACAATAATGAGGCATTGCTGTACACATTAGAATGGCCAAACTCCAGAACTCTGAGGAAAAAGGCTGGTGTGGATGTGGAGCAAAAAGAACTCTCATTCTTAGCTGGTGATAATGCAAAATGGTACAGTTTGGATGAGAATTTGACCATTTCCTATAAAACTAAACACACTCGTACCATTTGATGGATCCAGCAATTACATTTCTTGGTATTTACCCCAGTGAATTAAAAACATGCCCACACAAAAGCCTCCACATGAATGTTTATAGGAGCTTTATTCATAATCACCAAAACTTGGAAGCAACCAAGGTGTACTTCAGTAGGTGAATGACAAAATAAGCTCTAGTACATCCAGACAATGGGATGTTTGTCAGCACTATCAGCTATCAAGTCATGAAAAGGTTCATAGGAACCTTAAATGCATATTACTAAGTGAAAGAAGCCAATCTGACAAGGTTATGTACATTATTACAGTATGATTCCAACTACGTAACATTCTGGAAAAAGAAAACTTATTGAGATCATGAAAAGATCAGTGATTGCAAGGGATTGGGGGAAGGGAGGGATGAACAGATGGGGCACAGAGTAATTTCAAGGCAGTGAAAATATTTTGTATACCATAATGATGAATAAATGCTGTTACATCTTTTTCCAAGTCTACAGACTACACAACATCAAGAGTGAACCCTAATGCTTTTTATAAACTTTGGGTTACTATGATGTATCAGTGTAGGCTTTTCACTCGAACCAATATACCACTCCAGTGGGGAATTGTTGATGATGATGGACACTAAGACTTTAGGGGCAGGTGTTACACAGACCATCTCTATACCTCCCCCTCAATTTGCTGTTAACCTAAATGTACTCTAAAAAATAAAGACATAATTTTTCAAAAATGATCAAAAACCTGTGGAATAGTTTTACGCTTTTATTAGTAACTCTCTTCTTCATGAAAGGAGTGATCAACAAAGATAGTTGAAAGCAATGATTGAAAGAAACATTTTACATTTTTACCAAAATTGTGAGTTTGCATTTAGACAATTGTACATGTGAAAAATTGCAGTCATATATAGAAAAAAATCAAATCATTTAAAAATAGATGAGAAAAAATATATAAGTTCTCAAAATGAGTAAAGATATTTCTGAACTTAAACTAATGGGCATAAGCCATATCAAAAATAAATACTTACACATGATTCATATCTGGGCTTCTTCCTGGGTGGCGCTAGTGATAAAGAATCTGCCTGGCAGGGCAGGAGACACAGGAGACCTGGTTTGATCCTTGGGTTGGGAAGATCCCCCTGGAGAAGGGAGTAGCAGCACACTCCAGTATTCTTGCCTGGGAAATCCCATGGAGAGAGGAGCCTTGTGGGCTATAGTCCATGGGGTCACAAAGAGTCAGACATGATTGAGTGTGCACACACACACAGAAATCATCTCACTAATTTTCAACTAGGTGCTGTTTTGCCTCCTCTGGGGCTATATGGCAATGTGTGCAGGCATTATTGGTTGTCACAAATGAAATGAGAGGTTATTGTCATGTAGAGGATAGCGGCCGGGATGCTCCTTAATGTCTCACAATGCACAGGACAGTTCCTCAAATCAATTTATCAGATACAAAATGTCAATAATACCAGGGTTGGGAAACCTAGATTTAACTTACCAATTTGCAGTTCTCAAGAACTGCCCATTTTTGGGGAGAGTTGAAAGCATCTTATTCATAAACTGAGCAAATCTGCAGAGTTTATAATAGGTGTGCTTGTTTGAGTAGGCCAAAGTATCACTGTTGGCTAAGAGCTGATTATTAGGCTTTCTTTTTTACTTTATCTGGATGGAGAATACTGGTGGCCATGTTGTCAAGAGACATCTTCTAGCTGGCCTGAGTTAGGTGCCTTCCAGGAGGTAACATAAATTCCATTTATTTTATTTTTTTAATATGACTATACCAGATCTTTAGTTGCGGCCTGTGCACTTTTAGTTGCAGGATGTGGGGTCTAGTTCCCGAACCAAGGATCAAACCCCAGGCCTCTTCATTGGGAGCACAGAGTTTTAGCCACTTTACTACCAAGGAAGTCCCTAAATTCCATTTCTGACTTTCCTCTAATGTATTCTGTGATCTTGGGAGTCATTTCCTTCTTCAGGAAGGAAACCTCATCTGTATCAAAAGTCATTGACTCAAACATAAGTTTTAGAGCTTCAACATTTTCTGTCTCCTTCCCCACACACTGGTTTATACCTTCTCATTCCATGGAAGAGCCTTAGGTTTCAGTTGCATCTTTTGTCATTTTGACAAAAAGAAATGTGAAATCCACTCTGAGACAAGCACATCTCATGCGCCAGTGCAGACGGCAGAGAAGAGGAATGGTTGATTATTCACACGATCCAACTTAATTAAAACACTTTTCACTGGCTTCAGTATCATGATGGGGAGGGAGGAATTAAGAAAAAGAGATATTGTGCTTCCTTTATTTGATGTCTTTACAGTGCCTAAGCTGCAGGATGTAATTTTTAACAACAACTTTGGGGGAAATCTTGAATGCCGTATGGTATTCATTGGCTTCTGTGGCGGGAAACATGCTGCATCTTTAACAGCATATATTGGTATTTACGCAGTCCTATATGTGCTTTAATGGCAGACATTACTTTAGAGAGGGGGAGGCTATGTGGAGTTTTATGGTAAATAAATATTTTTATATCTGTAATTAAGCATAGTAATTATTTTTTTCCTGTTAAAGACTATGAATTACTAGGTAATATCTGTCTTCATTCTGAATTTTTCCATAGTGAGTTTACAAAATAAGAAGCTAATTTCTGTCCCACTATTTGATCTCCATGCTCCTGAAATAAGTCTTATATGTATCTATCCATCTACCTATCACAAGCAGTCTGCACATAGGTATGTAAATTTCAGATATTTAAATTAGTTTCTTGCCCTCTTCTTTTCTTTCTCCCTTTCTCCATTGGCAGGGGGGGTGTAACATATAGAATTTTACCAAAACCTCCCTGGAAAATATACCCACGACAACACAGAAGACTGAACTATGTAGCAAGAATTTTTTTTATAGATTTGAGAGAATAGTGTTCAAGTGTTTCAAGCCAAGATCAAACAAATAATTTGAAAGAGTCTCTGGAGTCCCCATCATATTTAGTTTTGTTTTGCAATTATTTGTTTATTGAGGTATAATTTATAAACAATAAAATTCATATGTTTAAAATACACAATTTGCTCTTTTTTAACATATGTATACACAGGTGAAAACATCACCACAATCAACATAATGAAGAAAATATCACCCCTAAAGTTCTCCTAGGTACCTGATATAATCACTCCCTCTTGTCTTTCACCTCCAACCTATTCTGTTGCATTACAATAGCAAGTAAGATTTCTGTCAATACAGATTACTTTGCATTTTCTGGAATTTCATATGCATGGAATTTTATATACATAAAAGTATGTATTCTTTTACTTCCCTCTGATTTTATTTCACTCAGTGTAATTAACCCTGAGTTCCCTCGAGTTGGATGGGAAGCCTGGCATGCTGCAGTTCATGGGTTTGCAAAGAGTCGGACATGACTGAGCAACTAAACTGAATATTATCCCATCCATGTTATATGTTTCAGATTCTTTCTTTTTATTATGAACATTATTCCACTTCACAGCTATAGCACAATTTGTTATCCATTCACTTGTTGAAAGACATTATGAGCATTTCTGTTTTGGGAAAGAATAAATAAATATTCTATAAGCATTCTTATATTTTTACTTGAATACGTGCTTTTATTTCTCTGTGGGGAGACCTGAGAATGGAATAGCCATATCATATGGTAGGTCCATTTTTATTTTTTTTAAGTTTAATTTTTTATTGAGGTATAATTGGTTCAGTTCTAGCTGTGGAAATAAATGAAGACCACCCAAATGTGAAGAAAAAAGTGACTATTAATACAGAACTTACTACAGCAGGAGAGTCAGCCACCACCAATTGTGTTTGGCAAAGACCCAAAGGCAGACAGAAGAGTGGGAAAGTTTTATAGTGAATAAAGGAGGCTTCAGCTATGTGCAGTTTGGAGACTATTGGCATGGGAAAGCTGAAGTAGGCTAAGTAGAAAGCAAACATCTTCTGTGATTGGTTTGGAGATCATCTTTCTTTAGTTAGACCTGCAGTAGAAACAGCGACAAAACATAGCAAAGCTTGGAGCTGTTGCCCAAGTCCTGACATGTATGCATGCGTGCTCAGTCATGTCCAACTGTTTGTGACCCTATGGATGGTAGCCTACTAGGCTCCTCTGTCCATGGGAATCTTCTGGCAAGAATACGGGAGTGTGTTGCCAAGCCCTCCTCCAAGGAATCTTCCTGACCCTCGGATCGAACCTGCATCTCTTACGCCTTCCATATGGGCAAGCAGGTTCTTTACCGCTAGTGCCACCTGAGAAGTCTCGAGGTCCTGACATTCTGCACTAATTGGTTGTGATTTGACTTCCTGGGATGATTGCTGTGGAGGTTTTGAGTTAAAGTTTGTCATTATATGTTCAGGTGTTACAGCAAAAGTATCATAGACTGGGTAACTTAAATATTTATTTCTCACATATCTGGAGGCTGAAAAGTTCAAGATCAAGAAGCTGACAATCTCATGTCTATTGAGGGCCTACTTCTTCAAAGGCAGTCATCTCCCTCTGTCCTCACATGGCAGAAGGGGGAGAGAGAGTTTTCTTGGTTCCTTTTTACCAGGGAAGATCCCCTGGAGGAGGGCATGACAACCCACTCCAGTATTCTTGCCTAGAGAATCCCAGGGACAGAGGAGCCTGGAGGGCTATGGTTCATTGGGTTGCACAGAGCTGACATGACTGAAACAACTTGGCACACACACAATCCCGTTTATGGGCTTCTCAGGTGGCACGAGTAGTAAAGAACCCACTTGCCAATGAGGTAGGCATAAGAGCCATGGGTTCAATACTTGGGTGGGGAAGATCTCCTTGAGGAAGGCATGGCAACCCACTCCAGTATTCTTGCCTCGAGAATCCCATGGACAGAGGAGCCTGGTGACTACAGTCCATCGGGTCACAAAGAGTTGGATACAACTGAAGTGACTTAGCATGCATGCAATCCCATTCATAAGGGTTCCACCCTCCTGATCTAATTACCTCCAAAATGCTTTACCTCCTATTACCATCCCTTTCAGGGTTAAGATTTAAACACAATAACTAGAGAGGGACACACTTAGTCCTTTTCAGAGTCCTGTTCTTATATATGGTTTGATCATTGTCCATTTGTATGTCCACTCCTTCTTAACTACCTGGCAGTACATGGTTCTAATGAGCATATATTACATCTCAAGTGCTGATGAGAAACTTGAAGCTCCATGAAAATAAGGGATCAACTTAAACATTTTTAAAACAGTAAAGAATAAGAAGAGTGTCAGATTTTTGACCTTGAAGAGCTGTTCTCAAAGAACAGTCTGGGGAAGCAGGTCAGCACTTCCTAAGAACTTGTTGGAAATGCACATTTTTGGCTGCACCCCAGACTTACTGAATTTGACAGCCTGGGGGGTTTGGCTCAGCAGCTTGCATTTTAATAAGGTCTCCAAGTGATTCTGATGCTTCTGCTTATAGGTTGAGTACGAGAACTACTAATCTAGAGCTGCATTCACTACACTATGATACTGTCAAATGAGGGAAAAAGAATTCTTTCAACCCTGAATATGCTTCTGTAGAAGTCAACAATATAGCAGTTATAGTGATTTGCTTAACAAGGATTAGGAATAATCACTATGTCTTAAATATGAGATGCTCAAGTTCTTTCAAGGGATTTGAATAAATTGAGCTTTATTAGGATTGATGAAATGAGGATACTTACTTCCCTACAGAATAGTTTAAGCCTGAACATGAAATAAATCAAAGGAAATCCTAGACTTGGAATTTGCAGATGGCATTAATTAGCAGATGAGGTGCTTGGCATTCAGATTTAGTGAGAATTTTGACTTGGAGAAAGTGGTGCTTGATATTCATTATTCTAGTCTTTCAGAAACCTGGAAGGCTTTGTAGGTCCCAGCTACAGATATGTAGAAGACAATAAGAAATATCAAGTGTTTCATTCTCCTAAACATAACACCCCAGTCCACAGCCTTAAATAACCTCAAAGAGACTATATTTGGATACTTTGCATATAATTTAAAAGGAGATGTTTTGATCATAGGATGGGGGTTGTTATTACAAGACTACAAAAATGATTAAATTGACACAGATATAAAAATATGATTGGTATATATATTCTAATATATAATTAGAATATAAAGTAAAGAAATATTGGAGCAATATTCTAATGTAGTTTCATTTAATAAGTAGGGAGTTAAGTTACATTGAAATCATTCATATCGTATAATTAGGAAAACAGTATTAAAGAACTGGATTATAATACCACTCTGGCTCATATGATAGTATATGTGCATTATATATTATTCTGTATATTCACATGAAAATGCATGTATATGCACATAAGTATGTAAATATGCATGCTCATATATGATTTATGTATAATATGTACAATTATATGTATGTGTGTGGTGAGCATATTCCTCTGAATGTGCAAATATAAATTTTTACCAAAAGGTGCCAGCAAAATTTTCGATTGTGGAATTCTATATGCCTTTATTTAAAATGAGAAAAATAGTCATGTGTTCATCGTGCTTTGTGCTCAGCCACTCAGTCACGTCTGACTCTTTGCGACCCCATGGACCATAATCCACCTGGCTCCTTTGTCCACGGAATTCTCCAGGCAAGAATACTGGAATGGGTAGCCATTCCTTTCTCCAGGGCATCTTCCTGACTCAATGATTGAACTTGAGTCTCCTGCATTACAGGTGGATTCTTATCATCTGAGCCATGGAAGTCCAAATATATACAAGAGTCAAATGTCTCAGGCACTCCATCCAAAAGTCTGATATATTTTCCAAGAAATTCAATTTAGTCTCTTATTTAACAATTCTCAAAATATTTGTGTATATTCAGTACTTGAAACACCATTACCAATTTCATCTGTATCCTAGAGACTCTCTAGTGAATATGTTTGTGTTTAGAACATAACAATTCTCTACAGTACTAGAAAGATATAGCATTTTGCTTCAATGCATAGAAGTTTCTACTGCACAGACTTTATGGTTATATTTCTAACAGTTTGGCCATTTATAGTCTCCTGAAGTTCACCTGCATTATTAGATATAAAACAATGCAGGGAAGATGACAGAAAATGCGTCACCTTGTAGACAGCTGGATCCGAAAGCAACCCTGAAACTTATCCTAAATGGAAAAGAGCCGAGCAACACATGCAGCTCACTCCACCCTTTTAACCTAATTCAGGCTCAGCTCCTCTTTGCTGGCCCATACAAGCAATATCCCTAGGGAAGGTTTTAAATTTCAGAAACAGATATTGACTTTTGGATAAATGTTTCTACAGATCAGTATTTTACACTTCAAAATTCATGGAAAAATATATTTTCTCAGAGAGAGAAAAGACAAATATATATCCTATACACCTGTATATTTCATGTGTGTGTTGTGTAGGTCTTCATTGCATATATGTGCATAGGTACATACACAAGTCTGTGCATATTCATGGATATATGTGTATATATACTAATGACCATGGTTTCTATTCATAAATGACCTAATGAAGTAGATAAATAATAAATAAACATGTTGTTTTATATTATCTCCACAAAGGAGCTCCTTTATAATGTTCTGGACCAAGTGAGTGAGTGATAGCAATCGCCTTTAAAGGCTTGCAATTTGATTAGAGAAGAGAAAATATAAGCAGATAGATACCTGATATGAATATTCAATTATCAGTTAAAGAGATAAATACATAATGTAAGTCAGATAAAAGATAATATAAACCTCATCAAGCACTGCTTTAAGTACAGTAATAGCTGTATGCACAGGGTATTAAGGTAATGTAGCAACACCAAGGAGTCCCTTACATCATAACTGGAGATATCTGAGGTGTCTGTGAAGGTTGCACAAGACAATGCATGAACAAAATGGAAAGAGGCATGTGAAGAAAATGAAGAAAATAAATCTCTAACATAAGGAGCAGAATACAGAGAGCACACACGTGAGAGAAAGCTTGGTAAACTGAGGAGAAAAGAGTTAATTCAGTGTTTCTAAAAGCATAGACCGTGAGGCAGGGAATGCCACATGATGGGACTGCTGAGGGAGAAAGAGGTCAGTCAGTTCATAGGTAATCTTGAATATTTTTTAATAAGCTTTAACAGTGATCTGCACAGGAGAGGAAATCTCTGGAAATAAGCTGATGAGTTGGGAAGACACTGCAGTGACTTCCATGAAGAGTAATGAGTTCTGAACTAGGATAATGAAAGTAAGGTTGCTGTGTTGGAAGATAAATTCAAGAAATACTTAGGTTTAGAGTCATTATTAGGTCATGGCAAATGGATGTGTGCTGTGTGATGTAGAGACGGGTATAGTAATGGGTTAAATTAAACCTCCCTGATTTCTAGGAGAATATTGACAATATAAGAGAAGTAATTAGCTTGGAAGAAGGATGCGTTGGTTAAAAAAAAAAAAAAACAAAACTTGGTTCAAATAAGACATGTGTAACTAGTCAAGACAATGCCTCATGCCCCAAAACCAACATTGAGAATTTAATTTCTTAGCAGTGAAAGACAAAAAGCCTGAGGAGAAACAACAGTTGTTTTATTCACTTACAGTGTGACTATAAGCAGGTCATATATGGTATTTTTTGAGGCTTACTGTGATTTTCCCTTGTAAAATGAAATACAATTTTCTGTGTTCTTGTAAAGTTCAAATGATATCATTTCCAAACTTTTTGTTTTTCCAACAGTAAAGTCATACCACAATTAAACTAACCATGGCTCTGATAAAGCTACAAACCATGTTACTTTTTTGGACCTCCTAGTCTATTGATGGATATATAGTACCTTTAGAATACTTGTAGAAGGTAGAAATGAACCCAAAGTTGTGCCAGGATAAATAGAAGGCTAAATACTGGTAATAAAGAAGAAACTTAATTGCTAAATCCACTTTGGGACTATGAAGCAATCCTAGTGGACCAATATGTGGTATACACACATGAAGACTAAGTCTAATGGAAAAATAGCAAAAGAAAACTAGTACTCATGATTAGGGACTGAGACATAGAAATTAAGATCCTGAAGCAGGGGACAAGTTCCAAGGCTTATAGCAGATATTCAGAGATAGCAGATGTCATGAGTAAGGTAGATACTATGAAAATACTTTCATACGTCAGCACTGACAAGGTTCCTGAACTGTCCCTGGAAAACCAATTTACTGTTTTAAAAATGGAAGACTTTTTATTGTAAACTGTCATTTACAGTTCTTTGACATTGCCCCAGAGGAAACAGCTCACATTTCTTGAGAGAAGAGCCTATAAAGCACAGAAATTTTTCGCATATCTTTGGGAAATGAACAAAAATTTAGACTTTGGTGGAGACAGAAATCTTCATTCCAGACAAGCAAAACTGGTAGCAATTGTGAGATAATCAATGGCAGTAGTGAATGAAATAGAAAGAACTACATTTTGAAGTCATTCAATTCAATAGCAGAAGAAAGCGCATTGGACACACAAAATTAAGCATAACAGCAAATGGAATGAGGGTGGAGAAGGTGAGTGAAAAGTGTTAGATATTCAAACGGCTTTATGAGATTCGGGTTAGAGTAAAATTATGTAGAGTGAAATAATAACCACACATTTGGTTGCATCCCCTCCATTATTACTAACATTCTTCTATACCATGGATTTTAACATGGAAGACTTTTGATTGTAAGCTGTCATTTGCAGTTCTCGGACATTGCCCCAGAGGAAACAGCTCCCATTTCTTGAGAGAGGAGCCTCAGAGAAAAGTTCTTCTATACCAATGGATTTACAATTGTTTATGAATTGACACATTCCAGATGGCTGGAGAAGCCTCTGTTTGTTTTGAAGATTTATGACACAAAGGGAACTAGATAAGTAATGAGATGATCTAGTCTTTTTTAAGAAACTTTTTGTGTTGGAGTATAGATGCCAAAGCCTTTGACTGTGTGGATCACAATAAACTGTGGAACATTCTGAAAGAGATGGAAATCCCAGACCACCTGACCTGCCTCTTGAGAAACCTGTATGCAGGTAAGGAAGCAACAGTTAGAACTGGACATGGAACAACAGACTGGTTCCAAATAGGAAAAGGTGTACGTCAGGGTTGTAAATTGTCACCTTGCTTATTTAACTTATATACAGAGTACATCATGAGGAACGCTGGGCTGGAAGAAGCACAAGCTGGAATCAAGATTGCTGGGAGAAATATCAATAACCTCAGATATGCAGATGACACTACCCTTATGGCAGAAAGTGAAGAGGAACTCAAAAGCCTCTTGATGAAAGTGAAAGAGGAGAGTGAAAAGGTTGGCTTGAAGCTCAACATTCAGAAAACAAAGATCATGGCATCTGGTCCCATCGCTTCATGGGAAATAGATGGAAAAACAGTGGAAATAGTGTCAGACTTTATTTTTTGGGGCTCCAAAATCACTGCAGATGCTGATTGCAGCCATGAAATTAAAAGACGCTTGCTCCTTGGAAGGAAAGTTATGACCAACCTAGATAGTATATTAAAAAGCAGAGACATTACTTTGCCAACCAAGGTCCGTCTAGTCAAGGCAATGGTTTTTCCCGTGGTCATGTATGGATGTGAGAGTTGGACTGTGAGGAAGGCTGATCGCTGAAGAATCGATGATTTTGAACTGTGGTGTTGGAGAAGACTCTTGAGAGTCCCTTATACTGCAAGGAGGTCCAACCAGTCCATTCTAAAGGAGATCAATCCTGGATGTTCATTGGAGGGACTGATGCTAAAGCTGAAACTCCAATACTTTGGCCACCTCATGAGACGAGTTGACTCACTGGAAAAGACTCTGATGCTGAGAAAGGTTGGGGGCGGGAGGAGAAGGGGACGACAGAGAATGAGATGGCTGGATGGCATCACCGACTCTGTGGACATGAGTTTGAGTGTACTCCGGGAGTTGGTGATGGACAGGGAGGCCTGGCGTGCTGTAATTCATGGGGTCATGGAGAGTCGGACACGACTGAGCGACTGAACTGAACTGAACTGAACTGATAGATGATTAACAATGTTGTGATGTTTTCAGGTCAACAGTGAAGGGACTCAGCCATACATTTAAATGTAACCATTCTCCTGCAAATATCACTCCCATCCAGCCTGCCGCATAACACTGAGCAGAGTTCTATGTGCTAAAAAAGTCCTTGTTAGCTCTCCATTTTGAAAATAGCAGTTTGTACATGACTATCCCAAACTCCCCAACTATCCTTTCTCCTCAGTAACCATGAGTTCGTTCTTTATCATATGACATCCATTATATATGGAATTTAAAATGAAATTATAGAAATGAGATCGTCTAGTCTTGAAGAATCTGAGATAATACAGAAACTTCTCTCTATGAGGTTGCTGGACTTACAAAGTTAAGTTGAGCTATGAAAAACAATGAAGTTTAGTCATTTAGTTCTAAGTCTCAAAGGAATTAACATGAAAGAACAAATATTCATTTGCTTATAACATCTACCATATTGGCAGCAGTAGTGATTTAGAAGTAAAAATATGTGGTTATTGTTCCTCACTATACATGCATGAACCATGAACTTCCAGATGTTCAAGCTGGATTTAGAAAAGGCAGAGGAACCAGAGATAAAATTGCCAGCATCCTCTGGATCATCGAAAAAGCAAGAGAGCTCCAGAAAAGCATCTATTTCTGCTTTATTGACTATGCCAAAGCCTTTGACTGTGTGGATCACAATAAACTGTGGAACATTCTGAAAGAGATGGGCCACCAGACCACCTGACCTGCCTCTTGAGAAACCTATATGCAGGTCAGGAAGCAACCGTTAGAACTGGACATGGAACAATAGGCTGGTTCCAAATAGGAAAAGGAGTACATCAAGACTGTATATTGTCACCCTGCCTATTTAACTTATATGCAGAGTACATCATGAGAAATGCTGGGCTGGAGGAAGCACTAACTGGAGTCAAGATTGCCAGGAGTAATATCAGTAACCTCAGATATGCAGAGGACACCACCCTTATGGCAGAAAGTGAAGAAGAACTAAAGAGCCTCTTGATGAAAGTGAAAGAGGAGAGTGAAAAAGTTGGCATAATGCTCAACATTCAGAAAACTAAGATCTTGGCATGCAGTCCCATCACTTCATGGCAAATAGATGGGGAAACAGTGGAAACAGCGGCTGACTTTATTTTTTGGGCTCCAAAATCACTGCACATGGTGATTGCAGTCATGAAATTAAAAGACGCTTACTCCTTGGAAGGAAAGTTATGACCAACCTAAACAACATATTAAAAAGCAGAGACATTAACTTTGCCAACCAAGTTCTGTCTAGTCAAGGCTATGGTTTTTCCAGTGGTCATGTATGGATGTGAGAGTTGGTCTATAAAGAAAGCTGAACACCAAAGAATTGATGCTTTTGAACTGTGGTGTTGGAGAAGACTCTTGAGAGTCCCTTGGACTGCAAGGAAATCCAACCAGTCCATCTTAAAGGAAATCAGTCCTGAATATTCATTGGAAGGACTGATGCTGAAGCTGAAACTCCAATATTTTGGCCACCTGATGTGAACAGCTGACTCATTGGAGAAGACCCAGATGCTGGGAAAGATTGAGGGCAGGAGGAGAAGGGGATGACAGAGGATGAGATGGTTGGATGGCATCAGCCACTCAATGGACATGGGTTTGGGTGGACGCTGGGATTTGGTGATGGACAGGGAGGCCAGGTGTGCTGCGGTTCGTGGGGTCGCAAAGAGTCGGACAAGATTGAGCAACTGAACTGAACTGATACGTTTATTTCACTTCTCCTTTTATCAGACTTCATTATTATCTCCAGCCCACTGAGAAATGGGAATGCTCCCTGCTATCAATGTGGTCCTTGCATTCAGTCTATTGCATCTAGACTTATACAAACTTTTCTCATCTAGGATAAGAAGTTAGAGATCTTTATCTATGCTCAGATGTAGAAAAATACTAGTCCAAAAAGATGACAAGAAATCAAGGGAAATTTAAATGATAATCACTTATATCATGGAAGAAAATTATCTTGAATTCATTTTACAATCCATTTATCAAAAGGATGTAACATGTTCTATATACAGTGGAAATAAAACTAACGTATAATTGTTTTTATAGATTAAAAAGATTTTCATAACATTCTTTTTTCCAATAAAATATATTTTATTATAATAAGAATGTACATTTTATTTATATAAATGCTACTAAAGAATAATAATGTGTTGTTTTTCTTTTTCAAATAAGTTGGGTTAATTCCAGGTGATACAGAATTCAGGATGGATCAAAGACTTATGAACACATTGTCAGGATTCTGGGTGGTGTTTATGTGAATGTCATAGCTAAGGTAGAAAGAAATAATGATAAGGTAGAGAAGAACTAATGACAACAAGATGAGCCACTGTATGCTTTTTCTTCACAAAAGTTTATTCTTAAATGTATATTAGGTTCCAAGACAACACTTCATTCTAGCTATTGGTGGCAACAAATGTTATGGCAGAGGATCCAGATGTTTAATCAGAAATAAAATTAAGGATCATCATTGCCTTAGGTAGAAGGAACAGCTTACTTTTTGCTAGATTTCTTCATTCCACCTGTGGCTAGGGGATCTATCTCTATAGCCTTTGCTTTTAGCTCCTGTGTTTCTTTTGCTTCTCCATTTGTTTCTGTTTGATTGCCTTATCCTCATTATCCATCTCCTTCACTTGCTTTTGGGCTGCTTCAGGGACTTCTTGCCACCATCATGCTCTAAAATGGCACCTGCTGCTCTTTCCCCAATAATGTCTTAAATCAAGAGCTAAAATGGTACATAGTGGCAAAAAAAACTAGAAGCATATTAATCAGTAAAATCAAAGGAAAAAATGGAAGACCATAGTCATCATTGTTATTTACACAGCAATTAAAGAAAAAAAACAGCATATTGTGTCTGAGTATAGGAGTTTATACCATATTTTTCTGAAATGCTAGTAAAAATTTTTAATTTCTCAGAAATCTCTCAAAAATTAATTTTCTTTCTTAAAAATTGGTAATAACTTTACATTTATCAGATGTGTGATAAAAAGGGGAAAATAAAACTAAGAACTAACTTCATCAAGTGTGGATAATATGAATACAAATATTAGGCAAGTAAATGGAGACATAATGTCTTTGAATAGGATGATGATATAATAAAGTGACCATCTCTTGAAAAGAATTTATATATTTAACAAAATTTAAAAACATTTTTCTATTTTTAATGGATTTTGATAAAATGATTAAAAAACCCATTTGGGCCTATGAATATAGAAGAAACATTAGGAAAACAGTTTTAAAAACAACAAGAAGATTTTCTTAAGTTATAAAAACATGATATAAAGTGACAAAAGTTAAAAGTGACATTGTTTTAGCACAGAAGTGTGCATTTAGCTTAATGGTATTTATAGTCTTTTATTAAAGTAAAATTAAGTCTCTATATTATACCATATTTTAAAATAAATTCTGGATTAATTATATTTTTATTTTTGGTAATTCAATAAGGTACTAAAACTATAGGAGGCTATTTGTACATTTTGGTTGATCCTCAGGACTGCAATATCAAAGAGGTTTATGTTTTCAAAGTCTGTATGAAAAGTACTATTAAAATTATTAACAGAATTATAAAGGAGACATGTAATGTTAATTTGAAAATGTATTTCAATAAATTTTTTGAAGTTTAATAAGACTTTTGATAACATACACAACCATTCTGTATGTCTGTTTCTTTATCTGTAGAATGAGGCTCTTAAGCATACCTAACTCCTGGGGATGTCATGAGGATTGTTATGTATAAAGTACCTAGAGTATTCTTAGGACAGAGTCTGCTTTCATATTTATAAATGGAATATTGGTTTTATTTTCTTACTCTTTTTTAAAACCTCTAACTTCTCTCCTTGTTCATACAATTTTCTCCTAAGTTCTTTGAATACCCTTACAGTCATTACCTTGAACTCTTTATTGGATAAATTATTTACCTCCACTTCCCCTAGATATTGCTTTGCAATTTTATCCTGTTCCTTTATTTGGAACATATTTGTCTGTCAACTCATTTTGCCTAATTTTTTGTTTTTATTTCTATGTATTTGGCAGACCATTTATATTTCCTGACCTTGGAGAAGTGACCTCTGGTAAGAGACTTGCTATCCATTCCAGCAGTTCATTCCCCCTCCCTGGTTATCAGAGCTATATGATCTAGGTTTGCCCTCTAGGCACTGTGTGTCCTTCTGCTGTGGTGGGCTGACTACTGTGGATGGTCTGGTTTGCAGGACTAGGCTCCAGTCCAGCTGGCTGCCAAGCCCTGCCTTGTGTAGAGGCTGCCAGTTGTGACTGGGAAGTGCCAGGTCAGAAGGTAGCAGGCAGAGGTAATGTGCAGGGGATCCTGAGGTCAGTGCTGGCCCAATGGTGGGTGTAGCTCCACTCTAGGGTGGGTAGCTGCAGAGTTTAGGGGTGGGGGATCATGGATCTAGTGTCAGCCTTCCTGACATGACTGACAGTGGGATCTAGCATGTCCAAAAGCCGGTGCTGTCCCACTGGTGAGTGGCCCTGGATCCAGGTTTGGCTGACTGAGAGGTCTAGGGTGTCCTGGAGGTTGTATTAGTATACAACTATCAGTAACTGGGGCCAGATCCTGGGCTGGGTGTCCAGAGGCTAGTCTTGGCCAACTGGTGGGCAGAGACACGTCTAAGGGTCTCTGGCTTGCATTATCTGGCTGGTGGGTGAAAATGGGATGGCTGACTAAGGGGTCCAAGGTCACCCAGTGGGTGTTAACCTTCTGGTGGGCAGGGCTGAGGTTCACTGGGCCCAGGGCTGGTACGTGGGCTATGTTCTCATACAACAGGCTGATGATTATAGTGGTCTTGGAGCAGGCGCCTACCCACTGTTGGGTAGATTTGGTTCCTGGGGCCTCTGGTTGCAGGGCTCTTTGGGTCCTAGGGTTGACGTTTCAGCCTACTGATAAGTGGAGCCAATGCCCAGGAGGTCCTGGGGCTGATGACTATCCACTGGTGAATGAAGCTGGTCTAATGAACACCCACTGGTGAGCAGAGAAAGGTCCCAAGGTCTCTGGCTGCAAAGCCCAGGTGGTCACAGTGCTAGTATCAGTGTACTTGTATGACGGGCCAGATCCTGGCCTCTCTGGTTGACAGGGCTGGGTCCCAGAGTGGTTGTTGCACAGAAGGTCTCGGCAGCTGGCCTTCTAGGGGGTGGGCTTTGTCCCTTCCCGGGTAGTTGTTTGGGCTGAGGTGTCCCAGTACTGGTGCCACAGGCTGGTGGATGGGGCTGGACCCTGAGAGATGATCTCAGAATGGCACTTTCCAGTCCCATACCAGTACCCCTGAGATAGAACACGCTCCCCATAATGACTGCCACCAGTATCTATGACTCCTGGGTGAACTACAGTTGCCTCCCTCCTCTCTTGGAGGCTCTCCAAGATCATCAGGTAGTTGTGATCAGGCCCTTTTCAAATTACTGCTTCTTCTCTGGGTCCTGGTACATATGCAATTTTTTGTGTGCCAGTTTAGAGTGGAATCCTTTCCTCCCCAGAGAATTCCATGGACAGAAGAGCCTGGTGAGTTACAGTTCATAGGGTCGCAAAGAGCTGGTCACATCTGAGCGACTAACATGTTTCACTTCACTATTTCACATAGTCCTATGGCTCTCCAAACAGAAAGCCCTGGCTACATTCAAAGTCAAATGTTCTGGGGGCTTGTCTTCCTGTTGCAGGACCCCTGGGCTGGGAAGTCTGATGTGAGGTTTGGACAACTTGCTCCTTGGAGAGAACTTCTGCAGTTGTAGCCATTCTCCTGTTTGTGGGTTGCCCACTGGGGATATGGGTCTTGACTATACCACATCTCCGCTCTTCCAACCTGCTTCACTGTGTTTCGTTCTTTAGATCTTTAGTTGTAAAAGCTATTTTTTGCTAGTCTTCTAGTCTTTCTCACCTGTAATTGCTCTGTAAATAGTTCTAAATTTGATGTGCCTGCGGGAGGAGATGAGCTCAGTGTCTTCCTACTCTGCCATCTTGTCCATTTCCTATAGATGTGTATATTGAGATAGATATACACTTGTTAACTGCTTTGTTCCTGTTTTTTACAAGTGATATAAATGAAGAAATTAAGAAATGAAAAAAGTATATTAAGTATTAAGTGCCTATTCTATGCCACACATGCTCTATATACTTAATGCTCAAAAAAATCTGTGTTCTATATTTTCATACCAATTTACCAGATGAGGAAATGGGACCCTCCCCTGAGTTATTAAACAGGTTGCCCAAGGTGGCAGAAGCAAAGGACTTCGGTACATGTGATTTCGAAAGTCTCTCACTGTGATGATTCGAAATTGCCCAACCCTTTACTAGATGCTTGAAGTTCTTTATGTTTGAAGATTGGTGAGTGCCTGTGTGCTCAGTCATGTCTGAATGTTTGAGATCTCTCAGTAGCCCACCAGGCTTCTCTGTCCATGGAATTCTCTAGGCAAGAATACTGGAGTGGGTTACCATTTTCTACTCCATGGGATCTGCCTGACCCAGGGACCAACCCCAAATCTCTTGCATCTCCTGCATTGGCAGGCAGATTCTTTACCACTGTGCCACCTGGGAAGCCCTTGAAGATCAGTACTTATCACTTGATAACAAGTAAGAGTGATTAAGTATCTTTGAACATGTAAGGTTAGATTTCTCTTTAGCCCATGCTGCATTTTGCTTTAAATTAAAGCCTGTTAACATCCCATGAAGCCCATCATTAGCTCTTCACAAAACCAAAGATTTGGGGGCACCCCTAATATACATCCTTAGTGCTTTGATCATTAAGTTTCAAAGTCATGCCAAGTTTTCCACTGATTGCATGGCATGTAGCCCTTAGCAGCTTTTATTTTTTTGTCTTTATGCAAATAAACAAATGCCTGGAAAGAGAAAGCAAATCAAAGATGAAAGTCTGTTTATAAGAATGCCAAAATAAGTTGTTTATCCTTGTTCCTATCACTCCTCTTTTAAGTCTTCAGAGATAGAAGCAATGACATTGGATAGGAGCAATTTAAGCAGAATATCGGAAATAACAAGCAGATAGAGGGCTCTGCAGAATAAGCCTGCATACAGTCTTAGGAAGCCTAACACTTTATTACCTAAATAAAATTGATATCAACCATTCACTTAGCCTATAAATGTAAGGCATTTTACAGAAATTATAAATGTATATATACAGATTATATACAAAATCTTATTCAGTCTTTTTTTACCACCGCAGTGGAAACCATCTACTGTTATAGGCACCTTTCAAATGAGGAAACAAGGTGAGAGATAAACTGTCCAAAATAATGCAGCCAGGAAACGGCATTGTCTGAACCTGAGACAGGCAAATTAGAATCCATATCATTACGACATTCAACTCATTTGTATTCTGGGAAATGCTTTATCAGTTCTTTTATACATAATCCAGAATTACTATCTCAGGATGAAATTAATTAATCAATGTGCTTGCCACTTCTACTTTTCCAAATTTTATTTAAATGTTCAATTGCCCTAGAATGATCAAATTTACTCTGTCCCTCCTTAGCAAAGCAAAACTCTCATTTCTTTTATCTTATTTTTTTCTAAAAAGCACATAATTAGATTCATAGTTCTACAGCCATTGATTTATAAATCCAGAGAGATTTATAAATCTTTTTTTGGGTCCTTGGTGTGCCAAATTAAAAGTTACCCTCATATAGAGTAGTGAGTTATTTAAAAATAATTATTAGTAAAACCGGAGAAGGCAATGGCAACCCACTCCAGTACTCTTGCCTGGAAAATCCCATGGCTGGAGGATCCCGGTAGGCTGCAGTCCATGGGGTCACTAAGAGTTGGACACGACTGAGCGACTTTTCTTGCCTGGAGAATCCCAGGGATGGGGGAGCCTGGTGGGCTGCCATCTATGGGGTTGCACAGAGTCAGACATGACTGAAGTGACTTAGCAGCAGCAGCAGCATTAGTAAAACAGAGACAGTTTCTCCTGTTATTGGATGTATTAATTTTTAAATAATAAAACATGCATATAAGTGTGTTCAATTAGAGCTTTCCCCAATGGCTAAGAGGTAAAGAATCTGCTTGCCAATGCAGGAGATGCAGGAGATATGGGTTAAATCCCTGGGTCGGGAAGATCATCTGGAGGAATGCATGACAGCCCACTCCATCCAGTACACTTGCCTGGAGAAACCCATGGACAGAGGAGCCCTGCAAGCTATAGCTCATGGGGTGCAAAGAGTCAGACATGACTGAGCACATATGCTCACATATATTCACTTAAGTGTGTTTTAGTGGGTCAGTGGTTCTTTCCTTACCTACCACCCATTTGATTATTTTCACCCTGTGTAACTGCCCTGGTGTTGGGTAGGACTGACTGCACTCCCAAATCTATAGTAGACCCTCACTGGTCTAAAACATTTAATGTAACCCCATCCATGTTTCTAATGGTTAATTCAGTTTTCTTGAACTAAGATAATTGGTTCTTGTGACTGGAATTTATTCAGAGGGGATTCAAACACAGAAGACTGAAGGCTTTTATTGGGTGCTTTTAGGAATACATTCTCTCTCTCACTACCTCTGTCTCTATCTTTGAAAATTCTTAGCACTGATGTTGCTGTAAACCATCCTATAAACACAGGAGATATATATATATCTCCTCTTAGCCATTGGGGAAAGCTCTAATTGAACACACTTATATGCATGTTTATATATATATATAATTTCAGTTCAGTTCACTTCAATTGCTCAGTCGTGTCTGACTCTTGGACTGCAGCATTCCAGGCTTCCCTGTCCATCACCAAAATCCGGAGCTTACTCAAACTCATGTCCATTGAGTCAGTGATGCCATTCCAACCATCTCATCCTCTGTCTGCCCCTTCTCTTCCCACCTTCAATCTTTCCCAGCATCAGGGTCATTTTAAATGAGTCAGTTTTTCACATCAGGTGGCCAAAGTATTGGAGTTTCAGCTTCAACATCAATCCTTCCAGTGAATATTCAGGACTTATTTCCTTTAGGATGGACTGGTTGGATCTCCTTGCAGTCCAAGGGGACTCTCAAGAGTCTTCTCCAACACCACAGTTCAAAAACATTAATGCTTCTGTGCTCAGCTTTCTTTACAGTCCAACTCTCACATCCATACATGACTACTGGAAGAACCAAAGCTTTGACTAGACAGACCTTTGTTGGCAATATAGGCAGAAAGGAAAGAAAATATTGGATTCCTTAAGACATCTTTAAACCATTGTATCTACCAATCACACAGGCTGCCTTACTTCCAGAACCCCAGTTTGTAGAACACAGCTCTTAACATGTATGTGAGTTTGAGGCAGGCTCTCACTTCTGTTCAACTCAAAGTATTCTAATTCTGAGATTTCTACCAGAGTTATGGTTTCTACTGGGATTTCTACCAGTGGTTATGAGTTCAAGCTCAAATTTTGGCTTTGTTATTTTAGGATATATGATAAAAAAAAAAAAATTAACCTTTCTGAGCTTCAGTTTTGCTATCTAAAATGGATGCTTACTGTAGGTTACTGTAGGAAGTAAACAAAATGCATATAAAACCCCTTGTACTGCACCAGTGACACAAAATGTAGATCTCCTATTTCATGGGAAAAAAGCAATTTCACCTCTATGAATCTTTTCAGAGTAACTCCCATCTGGTTCTAGGCATGTCAATTGTTCTGGCATTCCTTTTGGCACTGCAAAACCATATTTGGTTACATTTTTCCTTTGCTAGTATTTTTCAAGATTCAACTTGCTTTGCTGCCTCTGAAATGTTGATATTATTCTTTTTGAGGGGAACTTGCTCTTCCTTGAAGTAGGTACTCATGGAACTCAAAACAATGCTCTTTATAAAGCGGGGACTTTATAAAGGAGATGAATCACTATTTCTTTACTCATGAACTTATAATGTGAGAACACTGAATGTAACAGTAAAGCAAGAACTAAAGAGACTTCCAGAAAAATACACTGTTTGTCCAGAGGTGTTCACTAACCTCAAATTCAGTAACTGTTATTAACATGAAATCCTATTTTTAAGATTTTCTGGGCTTTGTAAGATTATACAGAAAGCAAAAGAGGAAAAATTAGAATATATTTTCAGTGATTACTATCTACCAGATACTGATATTATACCATGATGTCTTTAATATTTATTAACTCTCAGAACACAGCTGTTTCTTCATTTATGCAATTATTCAATAGACCCTTATTGAGCCACAGACACTATGCTAGACCCAAATGAGCTGTTACCTGGATATTGTCATGTGATTTAAATTGAACAGGTAATTATAGGAAATCATCAGGCAGGTAAAAATGATTACTTTTATGCACATAAAGAGAAATTAAGTCATTTTCTCTAAGACAAGTAACAAATGGTAAACTATTTGAGATGTAGAATAGTTAAAGAATACAGTGGGAAAAAGAATGTAATTTCTCTGCTCTCAGTAGCATAAGGTTATACTACCCAACACAGGCTCGAAGGATATTTGTTGAATAGATACGTTTTGTGAACTCAGGCTTATCTTTCTCCCATTTCCACATCATTTCACTATGCTAGGCTACATTCAAGTAATCCACATTTCACCCATTATTCTGAAAATCCTAAATAGTCTATTATAAATAAAATATATGCTTTGGGCACAGTCAAGTCCTATTCTACTAATACTTTTAAATTTAAAAAAACATTTAGTTTCCCTTGTTTAAATAATGAATAAAAATCTACTTAAATTTACTTAAAATTTATTTTATTATTTTAATTTGAAAATTATATCAGTCAGAATTGTAACTTGTATCTTTAAGTCACATTAAAATTAGAACACTAAATTACATAGATTTAATCAGAGCAAAAACAGAGGCCTGTCCTGTCCCATCAAATCACAACAATTATTTTGATCACATTAAAGATAATCAGTTATCCAAAGATTTTTGAGTAAATGAACAAAAAATAAAGATAGGAATAGTCAGAACAACAAATAAAGAATAAAGATATTCAGTTATCCAAGAATTTTTGAACAAAAGAACAGAAAATAAAGATAGGAATGTCAAAACAAAAACAAAATCTTTCTGGAAACTAGTCTATACTATAGAATGGTACAGAATAATTTAACTGATTTTCCAGAACCCAGCCTCAAATGTTTCATATGCTTCTACTGCACACTAATCTGCTTTCGTAATTTTTCTGCTTGTGACACTCATTAATTTTAGTCATACTTAACAATCGGTATTAATATATTCTTGCTTGGAAAATCCCACGAGAAGAGGAGACTGGTGGGCTACAGATGCAAAGATTCGGACACAATTTTCAGCTAAACAAAAAAACGTTATTTAACTGGTTCTCCACCTCATAGTCATTGGATACTTGAGGAGATTGACACTGCCCTGTAAAACATATA